>NC_067220.1:34635670-34775670 GCF_019924925.1 Ctenopharyngodon idella
TTGATGCCATATGATAAATTTCTGTGAGGAACAGTGAATAATTGAAGTTGTTATGCTCGCCTCCACCAAATTCTAGAATGGACTACAAACCCAAATGGACTACAAAAATGGCGGTGCCGGTTTTGACTTCATTAATGGCACGCACCTGATGAGAACTGCAGTGGAGAGAAATGAATAATAACAAGAAAGAATATCAAAAATCACTTACATTTCTGTTTTCCTCACACAAAAATGTCATATGATTTGAGAAGACTTGGAATATAGTGCTCAAGTTGTATGGACTGGTGTTTTGTTTTTAATGGAGCTTGACAGACTTGAACTGTTGTTGAATAAGACTCAAACATCATGAAGATAAAAACATCATGTGAGTAAATAATGGCAATTTTCATCTCTGGGTGGGTTCTTTAATGTTGTGTTATGTTGGGACAGAAGAGTTTATCTTGGGATTTTTGGTGGCGGTCAATGTGGTGAAGAGTGCAGCTTGTGCTTAGGTTGACAACAGTACAGGAATTGTTTAATGTGCAATTTGATGCTTTATTCAAAAAGCAATTACTGTGTCTTCTCTCTTTCTTTTTTTTTTCTTCCTGTCAACACCATGCATTACAAGTGGCAACAATTGTTATATTTAGCATGCTAATATGTGCTATTGCTGGTAGCTAACTGTGTGGGTTTAGCAGTTTTTTTATTTGAATAACTTAATTTGGTTATCTTAAATAGATTTGAAAATGTATTAAAGTAGAGTTCATGGTTTAATTTACTATTAGAAAACCCCATTTCAAATATCTGCAACCACTGTCAATAATTGAATTTTATTCAGCCAAAGAATTTTGAGTGTAAGAGTGATTCTTTAGCAGTATGATGTTGCTTTCAAATAAAATGATTTGTATTGGATATGTACAGCTGTGTTAGGTAATTTGCAAATCTCCAGCTATATCTGCAATTTCTGGCAAACTAGCTGCTATAAATGTTAACACTGAAAAAATTAATGACTTAATAAAAATAAAATGTAAATAATCAGGCTTTAGCATATCACTGAATATAGCGAAAACAGTGAATCACAATACGGTACTGCAGTGTGTGTGTGTGTCTGTGTACATTACTGCTTTAAATGCTCTGTGAACTTATGGAAAGAATTAGAAACAAACATAATGACCTTGGCAAGCTTGTTTATTTTGTTGTAAGTAACACTGGATATGATAGGTGGCGCTCTTCAGCCTCATATTCAGCTCCTTTACCATAAACTGTATGCATTTATTCATCCGA
The DNA here is from genome assembly GCF_019924925.1 of Ctenopharyngodon idella. Taxonomy (NCBI): domain Eukaryota; kingdom Metazoa; phylum Chordata; class Actinopteri; order Cypriniformes; family Xenocyprididae; genus Ctenopharyngodon; species Ctenopharyngodon idella. The sequence goes on from NC_067220.1 coordinate 34,636,934, forward strand.
GCAATTTCCTCCCTCTCCTGTGTTTGGTCTTACACTTCCTTTCCCCCCCTTTCCTTCCACGCATGTCTGACTTTCACATTATTCCTGCCTCCACTCTAACAATTCCCTCTGCCAGGCATGCACACACACACGCACATTTGTGAGTATAAAACAATCAGGATTGTTTTGCCTTCAACCGGCTATACACTTTGCCATTAGTGAAATCAAAGAAGTTAGATGTGGGTCAAAAGGCTTGACAGCACAGCAAAGCCATACACTGTTGGACTGCTCCTGTCATGATGTCCCATATGTACCCACCTGGTATCACCATGAAGTTTTGCAAATTCAAAAGTGTTGGTGAGTCTACTCAAAAAAATCTAGCTAGCTAGTCGCTTACAGCTGTAAGCTGCCCTGTAGAGAATGGTACTGCAAGTTACTTGGCAAAAGTTACTTCGCAATTATAAATTATTAAAAATATTGTAGTGTTCTAAAGCTTTACCATTTTACAAACTTTCAGAACAATTCAATGCACAAATAAGAGGTCCGAGTGATACAGACAGATTCACTTTACTGGTTGACTTTTTGATGGCTGATGCCAATGGCAATATCTTAGAGGGCTGGGTAGTTATATATTTAAATCAAGTTTTTAAGGTTGTTTATATGTTTATGTGGTGTTTTTTAATGTTTTATGACAAACTATGTGCAAATTCATAAGTCAACACCATTGTTGAGTATTTTCTCCTTAAAACTCCAGTGAACCAAAGACAGTTTCAAAAATGTGGTTTGAAATCTCCCCTGCTCTCTTTGTCACAAATATGATGTAACCAATCCCGTCAATGTGTGGGCTTTAGCATATCATTAACAGTACTGCGAGGCAGGGGGCAATGTTGCGGTCTTCATGTACAATTGGGCTATTTTGAAAATGCAGTCGTGGGAAAAATTACAGAGCTGTGGGTTGTGGTTTTTGGGCAACTTGTATAATGTACCGCAGCCGCCAAATGTACATCTGTAGACAAAGAAAAATAAAAATACATCCTTTTACTAATGTGTGCTGATGCTTGGAATGAATAGGCTACCTGGCAACCCAAAGACCGCTGAAAAAGCCAATGAAGGAGAGACGGTATGAGGAGCACCTTTGAGGTCACTTCACAACCTAGAAGTTACATGTGTTTCGCCCATATAGAGAATTTGAAGACAGGTTAACTAAGTTTGACATTGTAGATTAACTGCACATTAATGCTTGTGTGTAGACAAAACAAGAGTATGCTATTTAAAGAGTATGTAGGCTATAATGATCTTAACTGAGATCAGAAAATATAAGTTTTTCATTTATTGTATGGAGGTGTGTAAAATCTACAATATGTTAAAAGAATTTAAGTAAGTGCACAGACAGTCTTATAGATATAGCATTTTAATCTGCTACTATAAGTAGTGACCATAAGTAATGCGACTATAAGGCATAAAGGTACAGGCCTAAATAAATTATGATTATATTTATAGCTTACATTTTAAACAATTTATCATGCAGAGTGCTGAAAATTTAAATTAAAGACAGAGTAAAAAAAGAATTAAAAGTACCAAAACTGAAAATAGAGATAGAGATTAAAATAGAGATTAAATAAGTAAATATGCACATAGGCCTACATAAAAACATGTCTAGCTAAAATAATCTAAAAAAGATTAAGAACATGGAATAATAATACAAAAAAAAAAGTTTATTTTAAGGATCTTAATGGAATTCCACAGCTGTCAATTGCTTGGACGGGCTAGTTTTCATTCCTTTTGGGCAGGTTTTGAGTCGCTTTGAGTGTGATTTTTCTGGGACCTGGCAACCCTGCAGGGGGGGTCTCAAGAGAAGCCTGGTATATTTTTCTGTTGATATGAAAAATTGGGTAGATTTAGCAATATAGCGGGTGAGTTATGTATATGATGTAGGCTATTACGATGTTATGATGAACTATATGCCTTTCTCCACTGAGGTTTTCAAAGCATTTCTAAGGATACTGATTGTTAGAAGGCAGCTGTCTGATTCTGAGATGGTGAATTGGAACATGATTTGTGTAACATTAGCAACACATTATTAGCTGTTTGATAACGTAGTGAAGCAAAAGGCTGATCATATCAATTTCCGTTACCTGTCTGACGTTGTAGAGAGTGATAAAGAAAACACATTACCGTTCTGATTCATTGACTTTTAGACGAACCTGTATAATTCACTCTACCTCTTAGGTCATAGGTTTCATTGGAATCATCTTGAGCCATCAATCGTCTTGAATTTAGTTTCTTGGTGGCGCTATAGAGCGATTGAGTTAGAGACTCTTAATTTGCTATGGTCACAGTTCAGACTGCCCTCTATCTGTGTGCCAAATTTCATAACTTTCCCTCAAGCGGTTCTATGGGCTGCCATAGACTTGCAGAGCGGAAGAAGAATAATAAGAACACTAAAGATTACAACATGTGCCTACACACCTTCAGTGCTTGTCCCCCATTAATAATACTAATCCATCAGACAATCAATAAGTAGAAAAAATATATAAATATTAGTAAATAATAATACCATCACTTACTATAGAAGGTATTACATGCATTTCCATTTCTCTTACTAATAATAGAAAGGTAAGTGTTAGCACATTTTCATATGCCACTTACTTTCTTTGTTTAACACTTTCGTTTAATAATTTATTAGACAAAATTGTTAAACAAAAACAGCAAATTAATGAAGACAGAGAATATGCTCTCCAGTGTGTTTGCAGCCAATGTTCTCAGCCCTGCCTAAATAAAAGTTCCATGGCCAAATCGACAAAATTTTAGCCAATGCGTATAATTAAAAAACATCAAATATTCACGGATAGTTACCAAGACTGAATTTTTATATGTATAAATGGTATGTGTAGTAGGCCTATGTTGTTCAAATAAATATTAAGACACAACATAATACAGTAAGGTGTTTGACTTGGAAACATTAAAGGTGCCCTAGAATCAAAAATTGAATTTACCTCGGCATAGTTGAATAACAAGAGTTCAGTACATGGAAATGACATACAGTGAGTCTCAAACACCATTGTTTCCTCCTTCTTATGTAAATCTCATTTGTTTAAAATACCTCCGAAGAACAGGCGAATCTCAACATAACACCGACTATTACGTAACAGTCGGGATCATTAATATGTACGCCCCCAATATTTGCATATACCAGCCCATGTTCAAGGCATTAGACAAGGGAAGCCAGTATTAACGTCTGGATGTGCACAGCTGAATCATCAGACTAGGTAAGCAAGCAAGGACAATAGCGAAAAATGGCAGATGGAGCAATAATAACTGACATGATCCATGATATCATGATATTTTTAGTGATATTTGTAAATTGTCTTTCTAAATGTTTCGTTAGCATGTTGCTAATGCACTGTTAAATGTGGTTAAATTTACCATCGTTTCTTACTGTATTCACGGAGACAAGACTGTCGTTATTTTCATTTTTTAAACACTTGCAGTCTGTATAATTCATAAACACAACTTCATTCTTTATAAATCTCTCCAACAGTGTGTAAAGTTAGCTTTAGCCACGGAGCACCATCAAACTCATTCAGAATCAAATGTAAACATCCAAATAAACACTGTACTTACGCGATTAGACATGCTGCATGACGAACACTTTGTAAAGATCCATTTTGAGGGTTATATTAGCTGTGTGAACTTTGTTTATGCTGTTTAAGGCAAGCGCGAGCTCCGGGGGCGGGGAGCATGAGAATTTAAAGGGGCCGCAGCCTGAATCGGCGCATATTTAATAATGCCCCAAAATAGGCAGTTAAAAAAAAAAAAAATGAATAAAAAAAAAATCTATGGGGTATTTTGAGCTGAAACTTCACAGACACATTCAGGGGACACCTGAGACTTATATTACATCTTTTGAAAACACGTTCTACAGCACCTTTAAATAGAACTCAAACTTATATTGTGTTATTCTGTTATCATGCATATGTAATTAAAGTTTTAGGCAAATGTTCTGTTATCAGATATAATATACTTACCATCATTGGACCAATGTAAAAAGTTGTGTTGTCTGCTAAAATTTTTGCTAAGACAAGATTTCAGAGTGCAAATAATGAATGAGATGTTATTTAAAGAATGCACACTGAAAGAAAAGCTCAATCACACTTGTGTGTTTTACCCTAAAACAGCTGTGCAGATTTTCAATGTTTGGCAGTGTGGAAATGGTTATTATAACATAAGCCTCATGTTTTTCACAATCCCTGGGGAGACTGACGGCACCCGTGGGAGTCTGGCTAATGGGACTCTCAGGTACCAATACTTCCTTTCCCAAACCCATCTCGGAGTAGCAGTTGGGAAAAAGACAGTGGTGAATGTGAAGTATGTCCCTGCGGGAGAAGGTATGAGATTGGAGGAAGGAAAAATGGCTTGGTGGTGGGACGTGATTCATTCTGAAGTGTTTTGATAGCGAGTCTCAAGTCGCAAATCTCACCACGAGGACAAGGGTCCTGTAAATATTGTCTCCAGACCATCAACCCCACCCTACGGCTGCAGACTTGTACCGCAGTGATTTAAAACTACCTCTGTTTTCTGTTTTAAAGTGGTAAAAACAACTGAGGATGATTTGAGGATAGTTGAAATGAGTGCATGAGGTGACTTGGTACATTCTAGTGTTGTGTGACAAAAAAGAAATGGTGCTTATTGCTCTGTCATAGTGTGTACTATTAGTTTAATGTAGGCTTGTGGTGACAGGGGATGTGCTCTTAAAGCTCAGGGAGCTGTAACACAGCAATCCAATGATTTAGCAAGGTGAGCACAAGATTTTAGATGCATTTAGTGAGCTCAGTAAATTAAAGCTGCTTTATTCATGCAGTTGATGGCATGGTACTACAAGTTTAGGTTTGGATCTCTTGCTTGTAGTAAATGTAAAGGTATTTCCAGTATCTTCTGTGAAAACAAAGGGGGTTAGTTTTTCTATGGTGAAGTGGTTGGGGTTTGACTTGTTAACAAGGGCTAGTTAGCCCCCGATGGTAGATGCTCTATAATTAAATCTCTTCTTGGTTGAAGGCATTGTTTCAGACAGCAGGTGCAGATGGAGGAAAGGAAATCAATGTAAAGTGAAAACAAGTGAATTATGAAAATAGAGTTAGATGGATCAGTGCTAATTAGCTAATTAACCATTCCTACACTTAGTAGCTGACACAAGATGAGAGGGTGCTTGGTGAAATGTAACGAAGACAAAAATAAGCCGAGTTTTATATTCTCTGTAATTAGCTGCATTCAGTGCAAACAGTCCATATGCCATCAGCTGCACCAGTGTTGCCAAGTTGGGGCTACTTTTACACTGTTGCCGCGGGCTGTTTTTCATGTCCACGGGTTGAAACAACTCCAAATAACATGATATTTAGCCCCTGGAATGCGAATTTTACCAGGGGAGCCCCACCAAAAAAGCAGATTTTACCCCCTGGAACATCATATTTACCGTGGAACCCCCCGGAAATGCGACTGGGCTAGTTTTGTGTAGCAATTTGGCGGGTTTTGTTGTGAAAACCTGGCAACCCTGAGCTGCACTATTAAGAACTAGAGTCTGTACTTCAATGCTGCAATCCATTTGCTGTTTTTGTCATTTATTTTATCACTAAATCTATACTAAACAGAAAGCATTAATTATTATTTTTCCAAACATGGCCTAAAAAAAGAAGATTTTAGGCTGTAGAAATAATTTGCGTAGGCCCTTGTGAAATGGAACTATACTTCAGGACACTTTTTAAAAAGTACAGTTTATATGCACTATTTAAAAAAAATAAATAATAATAATAATAATTAAAAAAAAATTCAGAAAACAAACCAAGTGGCAGCTGTGGTTGCATAATTCTGTAAAAAATACAGTAAAAATGTCAACAGATTTACAGAACAGGGCGGAATAATAATTGGGTGGTTGGAGGCATACGTGATGTAAGAAAGTTCATCCTGCCTGGTTTTGCAACGAAAAGGTCTCTCCTCACCTGCTGAACCCATGATGAAAAGGAATCAATCATTAAGATATGCATTAATTTGGCAGTTGAAACAGAATTAAAATTGATGTATGTTAAAACAGCATTACTTATTCAAACGTTTCAAAATGCTCCTCATTGAGTGAGCAAACGTTGCAGCTGTTTGAGAGGCCTTTCTTCTTTATGGGGTTCCATGAAAAATGGATGATTTTGACCTATTTAATGCAAACGCATGGAGGGGGTTAAAGCAAATAAAGAGCCTTTCTGTGTTTGTTTGGCCTCCTTGCTGTGCCTGAAAACTCCTGTGAAGGTTTCGGAAGTAAATGTCATAAGTGCTTAGAAAAACAAGCACAGAGAAAAGATCTTCACCTTATCCACACAGTGGCTTGGGTGCATTAAAATATTACATACTCAAAGTTATTCCTTTTCTTTTGCTTTTTCAGACAAGTGAACACATTTCAATCCTATTGGATTGGTTTTTATTACATTAGTGATGTGTAATATATTAGATTTCTTTTAGAATGCACTACAGGGTCAGTGAGGACATGTTTTCTACTTTATAAATATCTCAGGAATCATAGGCTAGCTGATGTTGTATGTGATCTACAAATGTAATTCATATTCCAATAGAAAACAAAGTAAATTGCAAAGTAAAAATAACCTTGTGTTTTTCATCTTGTGCTTGTATTCAATTACACTGAAGATAGTAATTTCATTCATTTCCAATTCATCATTTTATCATCTGTCATCAATTTCTCATCCATTTTTCTCTTTTTATATTCTCAAATGTCAAAAATGCCATAATGATAAAGTAGGATACAATTAATTGGATAATTCTGTTTGAGAGGCACTTGAGAAAGTGAATCTCTTCATGGTTATGAAACTTCTTGTCAGTTTCTTTGCTTTTTATTCTCATTTGAATCATTTATTTTAAAATGGGTACAATTTTTGTGCAAAAGTGAGGTTTGGGAAATAAACAGTTGTGTTTATCTTCCAAACTATGGACAGCAACCTGTTGACATGAAAATATTTAGAAATTTTACTGAAAGTAGCTGATATTTGTTTTGCCCCTTTTTACAAGATGTAACATAAGTCTAGGTGTCCCCAGAATGTGTCTGTGGAGTTTCAGCTCAAAATACCCCACAGATCATTTATTACACCATGTCCAAAATGCCTCTTTTTGAGTAAAAGTGAAAACACAGTTTTCGTGTTTGTATCTTTAAATGCAAATGAGATACTGCTCATACTTTATGATTTATGGGAAATACTGTATATAAAAAAGAAGTGGGTGGATTTTTACCATTATAGGGTGGTTGTTTATCACTGCCAACATGCATATATGTTCAAACACCATCTAAAAATGAATTTTGCATAATAGGTCCCCTTTAAAAAGAATCCTGCACAGAGGTTTAATATGCACTGGTAGATCTTCAAAGAAAAATTAATTTTATCTACACTTCTTGTATATATTAACAATAGAAGTATTTGAATATATATATTAATATTCTTTATAGTTAATAAAATCTTCAGTAATAACTTAAATTCTCCTAATAAAAGTAAATAGGGTCATTTTGAGTTCATGTTAACTATATGAAAGCATTTTGTCATTGATCTGGAATCAAAAAGAGCTTCAGTCCATCTTCAATTCGTGTTACTTCAAGTGTTCTTATGGCATCTTAAAATCTTAAAATGTCCCATTGCCTTTGCATAACTGATACACTTAATCCCAGTTAACATTTCCTGCAATTACATCACATCCTCTTTTAATTAGAAACTCAATCCTTGTGCCGCACATTAGAAGAGCACTGCAGCTCAAACTTCAAGGCTTTCCCCCCGGTGTCTAACATATTCAAAACTTGTCAATATGTGATCTGTGGTTGAAACTCAGAATGTTTGTCCGGACATGATGCTGTGATGTCTCTAAATAAAAGAATGGGGGATTCTGGGGGGATTAAGTGTATTTATGCTCATGAATGACTTGTGTCCTTGACAAGTCCACAAAGTTTTCATTTGCTCTGTGGTCACAGATCCCTTAAAGCTCCCACATGAAAATTTCTTAATTAATCCTTTTAAAGTTAGTATAATTCCATGCGGTAAATTATGTATTCATAGACTATATTAGGTAAGCATGTTAGAGTGCACATCCCATTGAAATTCAATACATATCAGAGTTCTAATAAAAAGAGCAGACAGTCTGTGAGAATGTCAAGGTATTTCATTGCTAATAATTAATGTGCTAACTAAGTTGTAGAAGTTAGAGTTGTCATGACAGCAGAGTTTGAGCATGTACTTTTGTTAAGAGTTTGAATTGTTCATAAATAGTGTAATGTATTAAAGGGTGTGATTCATTATTCCACACATATACCTTGATTGTATAGTAATGTAAATTACTGAGGACATATTCGAAAAGTGTTCCTTCTGTCGTGTCAGTCACATTTCTTATTCCCTTAGAGCAGGGCTGTCCAAACTCAGTCCTGGGGCCACTGTCCTGCAGAGTTTGTTCCAATCCCAATTAAACACACCTGAACCAGCTAATCAATCAATTTACTTCTCTGGGAATGGCAACTGTTTGTATAAATCGATTTGCACATTGCACCCTCATGTTTTGTCACGCTATCTCTGGATAGACTGACTAAAAGGTAAAAGGGCAGGTTGCACTAAACTTACTTTGGCAAAGAACCATCCAAGACAGTCTGTCTGGCCTACATGTTTTATGTGCTATTTAGGGACAGGTTTATGTAAAATACACTGTAAGAATGATTTTTCAAAGTAAAAAAAAAAAAGGGCTACTACAGTCTTTCTATTTCAAAATTTCATGTTTAATTCTAATAAAAGTCATAATAAATGTTACTTGCATTTCTTTGTAAATATTTATGAAATTTACTAGCAATTTCTGAGTAAAAGTTATTTCAAAGTAAATCCTACATTTTTTCTCACCACACTAATTATTGAAAATGCAGTCAATGCATATTGATAATGTGATCAAAATTTCTGCCAGTCCAAATGTATCAAATACAGACTACTACTTTGCAATCCATCTGAATCCATCCTTTTTTTTTTTTTTTTTTTTTTAAACTATGACTGAAATTCAAAAATAACTCTGAAAACAAACCAAAACAAGCAATTCTGCTTGTGGCTGTACAGTAGTAGCTCCCAATTGAAAGCATGTCCTTCAAAGATTTGATGCCACTAACCTTCTTCAAAAGGGCTTGTTTTATCAAATCTGGACTTTTTTTCCACTTAAGTGGACTTGAAATGTGTCTTTACTCTCTGAAGTTTTGTAAAGCTAGTCAATAGACCTATTTTGTGTTTCCAAACAGCAATGATGTTTTTTTTTTTTTGTGGGCAGAGTCTACCTGGTGGCAGAAAATGACAGTTCTGCAGTAGCAGTCTGTGGAAGCCATGGAATATAAGAATAAAAAAGGTTAAAATCGAGTTTTCCCACAAATCTGAGCTTATATCTCTATTTTATAATCAATTAACACTGCTTTTGTCATTTTTTTTTTTTTAAAAGATGGACAAAATTTGTCACCAAAAAAAGTCATTCGTTTTAACCAAAATTTTGGTTTTACCGAATGAACCTTTTGGTTAGACCGAATGACAATATTTTCGAACAATGCTAACAGGCTGATATCTAGCTAGCTAGCTAGTTAGCTTGCTAGCTAGCAAAAGGGCAATTAAACATATATATTTAGTACAAGTTTTTAAAATATAACAACATTTTTCATGTTTTATAGCAGTTGTACCGAATGACCTGATGTTTCAGGACATGTGTATGAGCAAGTGAAAACATGAATTTTTCAAATAGCTTAGAGAGAGTTAGTAACTTTGCTTCATGACCATGTGGTCCTTTGCAGGTGTCTAAATGATGTCACATCCTGTCACATGATATTGACCGCATGACTGATCCAAAATGGTCCCTTTAAATTGGTTACTCCGAATGACATCAATGAAATTCATTTTTCCGGACATTCTTTCTCATAACAAAGTAACGACTTCTACACATAATTTTAATACCATTTTGCACTGTTGATATATGATGTTATAAAATCATGCCAGAAGAAAAAATATATACATTTATTTCATTTTAAGATATTTTAATCACAAATGGCTTTTGGATGGTTAAACCGAATGACCTTTTGACACTTCAAAAACTTTAAAATACCTTTATATGTAGCAAAATATAATTAAAACCTTTTGGATTCAATAAAAGAGATCTAGTTGTACTACCTTACATACTTTGGATGTCATATCTTTGTTTTTTTATTATTATTAAGGCCTTTGGACAAAAAAAAAATTGACCCGTCACGTCATTGACCCATAAACGCAAATGCAAGAAAAAATGTCAGAATTGTGAGCTAAAAATGTTATAGGCTATGTTTAAAAGTTATCTACGTAAAATGTTAAAGATTTAATATTTCATGCTGTAACTGCTATGTATGTATGTCCCTTATGAACTGCATATGTGAATATTATGTAGACTTGCTGTTTACATCAAATTCATGCTTTAATAGTAGACTAATCATCGCAGGTTTCATCAGTCCAGTCTGTGACATGCAACATAAACATCTGTGTTTAGCTTCAAAGGGCGTCTTCAATGAAGACTTCTTTTATGAAGACTATATTTTTTGCCTTCCGATTCTGATATCCAAAGGCACAAGAAAACATTTTTCTTTTGTTTTGTGGATTTTGCCCATTTTCCTCCATTTATTACCACTGTTTATCTGCCACCACTCTGCGGGCGCAGCTGCGAGTGACGTAACTGTGACGTCTGCTCCAAATTGTTCTATTGTATTAGAGCTTGCCATATCGAGAAAGTATTTTCTTTGTGTTCGTTATGCGTCAGTTGACTGATTAAGGTTAGTCTGTGGATGTATCATCTGACACTGGATATCTGTAGATACTGTAGTTGTTTGCTGCTGTTAAAGAGCTGAGAGAGGAGTAAAGTGCCTTTTCTGATCTGTTTATATGTGTTACTTCCTGAAGTGTTATAGTTATATGTAGTCTGAGTAGTCTAAAAGGATAGCCATCTTGTGTTGTTAGGCCTGCTCTAAGCAGGTCGAGGTTATGGAACAGTAATTTGCTCTGAATGAGCTTAAATCTGGACTCTCTCACCTGTTTCCAGCTTTAATTATTGTGTGCTGCACGTCTTGAGAATAGTGAAAGGACTCTGTGCTGGTCTCCTCATTTTAATGGTATTAAAAGATGTCACGCTTATTTCCACATCAGTAGTACCTACTGGTAAGGGCTCTGGCTCTCTGAACTCTCCTTTTCCCTCTCTTTCTGAATGCGAATAAGTATATTAATTTTAATAGCGAATAAGAAACCTGTTTCCAATTGTTATTAACCTCTGAAATATTGCCTTGGCATGCTCTGTATTGTCTGCTACCCAACCACCCACCCCACATACTCAAATCTTTTTCCAAACTCTTTACATTTACAATTACAACACATGACATACTGAAATTAAAAGCACCAGACTGCAGTTTTATTTATAACTGGCATCTAATCACATCAAATGACCAAAGAAAGGACTGCATTCAACATTAGGTGTAACAGACTGCATCTCTACTTATCTTTTCTGCAGTTCTGCCCTAAGTTATCTAGAGCTGTTAGATAATGCAGGAGGATGGCTGTACTATGTCTGCCTTCTGTTTTGATGAAGACACTTTTGGAAAAACATCTGTGCATAATGTCTGATTGGTAAATGGAATGAATATGCATAGGCGTCCCCATCTGCGCTTCGTGATTGCTTTGTCTCGATAATAATCTATGGCTGTAGCACTCCATGAACATGTTTTTAGCATCAGTCATTGTTAGTCTGCCTGAGTATATAACTTAATTTGCCTCTTGTCAGGATATATGTATTCATATAATATAATATAATATAATATAATATATTATATTATATTATATTATATTATATTACAGTTCTTTCTGGTTCTCGATTCTGAGAGCTGTGCGATATTGTAGTGATAACAGCACTCCTACCTTTTCACCGTTTGTATCAAATCCACCGTATTTTTTTTTTTTTTTTTTTTTTTTTTTTTTTTTACAAATACTACACTTGTTGTACCACGAACTGTAGTTTTAAGTTTTTTTAGGCAAGAATGTAGTTATTTAGACCTGAAATATGTGACTCTTATTTAATCATAGTGCCTGTTTTACAATTTGTTTAGACGTTTTCGGAGATGCGAGCTCCAGGCCGTCAGTGGCCATTCAGTGCTCGTGTACCCGCTGAGAACAGCTTCATCTCGGCTAGTGCTTCGGGGATTTGCCACTGTCTCATATAGTGGTTAAACATGAAATATAATTTATTTTGGGTACAAAAACGGAAAATGGAAAATTTCCTTAACTGCAAAAAGGACAAATACAAAGATTGCTTTCCTCAGTGGACATTCAAACAGATTTTTATAATGGATATAATTAGGGATGCACCAATACCGATACCAGTATCGGGCCCCATACCAAGCTCTTGTACTTGTACTCGTACTCGTAAAAATACCGCCGATACCAAAGACCGATACGTGACGTAACTGACAGAATTTTCCGTGCACAGAGACACCGGCGGCAGCAGCAGAAACAATGTCAGCCTCAAGGGAGTGGAAATACTTCAAATTAATAATGACAACCCACACATTGCGAACTGCATGCTTTCAATAACAATTCGTTATCGATTAGTGAAGGCGGGATAGGTGGAATCTCGCTGAATGACAGAGACCAGAAGCGCTCCCTCTCGCGCACGCTCTCTCTCTTTCTTGCGCACGATTCCAGTTCTCTCAGACAGCGCGCGATCAGTTCTCCTCGCGCCTGAATGGTCAAATGCACACATAGTTGTCAAAATGTCCATCGTGTGGAGTATCTCACATAAATACAGTCGGTTATGGTTTAAATGGATGTAAACATTTGGGTGAAAACAGGATATGTGTCAGTATCCATGGATTCGGTCTTAAAGGGACCATAGCCTTTATTTGTCATTAATGTTAAAAAAAACAACAAAAGATGTTAAATAAATGTATACATGGTAAATAAACCTACTGTATCTGTTTATTTCATTTGTATCTCTATAGTATTTGTTGTATTGTTTGTAATTTGTAAATTTGTTTTTATATAACAACAATTATATATATATATATATATATATATATATATATAATTATGCCCTTTGGACACTGTGAAATTTTTGTTCTTTAAGTTTGTGACAAGCACATAAAAATTATTACTTTTTTCATTAGAGTAATAATAAAGAAGCTGTCCTACATTCACTCACTGTGTTGTGCTTGGAAAACTGCAACATCACCAAAAACAAAAAACAAAAAAAAAGAGAGAGAGAGAGAGAGAAAATGTATAGGTATTGGCGAGTACTAGAAAAAAAGTATCAGTACTCGTACTCTGTCCTTAAAAAATGGTATCGGTGCATCCCTAGATATAATATTATGGACATCGACCTGAAGAATGAATGTTATATCAGACACAGGTAATGCTCGCTCAGGCTCTCTCTCTCTCTAATACTGTACAAAATACAGTGATTTTCAATGGAAGGACTCAACATTCCTTTGTTACTAGTTCTAAAGTGATGTTTTAGAATTAGTAAGGAAGGCTTGGTCAACTTGAGATTTGAATCCGTGGCGGAAGGAAGTAGTGCTGCACAAAAGAGTGTTTTAAAGACACTCCATTGTTATTTCTTATGTATTTACACACTTGTGCATCGAACTGTTGTATAAACGCAATATCTCACATGTAGCTGTGTGATATGGCTGTATATCAGCACGCTGTGATTATCTATGGCCGAATCACAGCCGTGCTGTTATACAGCCATATCGCACTGCTACGAGTGTGATATTGCACACATATTATATTATATTATATTATATTATAAACATTTTGCAATAAAATAATATATTAATTTAGCTGAATATAATAAAAATACGTACTTTATTTTACAGTACTTTCACTTACTTGTACTTACAGTGTACTTACTAAAGAAAGTGCTGCTACATGGGTTAAGTTTAGGTTTAGGTTCAGTGTTAGAAACTAATTACCCAATTATTGTAATTACTATAATAAGAATGCAGTTTGTACATGTGTAACAAGACTGTGAAATAAAGTACTATCTAAAAATATATATGAATAAAATTGTTTTACTTTTATACAAGCTTGAAGTTTCATATGTTTGACTTTCATTGTAAAGCACTCTTTGTAAGCTCTCTGTTGTCTGATTGAAGTTCTGTCTGGTAGAATCCTTCAGCACTAGCAAATGTCTTGGTTTCCTAAAGCATTACCAAGTCAAAACAACCAGCTGGAACTAACCCCCTTAAGAGAATTGTGGCTTAGTTTTTTTTTTTCTTCTTCTTCTTCTTCTCTGCTTTAAGCTCTATGCATATAGAATAACAAGCCTTAGGAGCTGTGCACACCCCACCACGCACTGTGGGTTTCTCTACTATATCCACACACTCCTGTTTCCAGCCTTACAGACTAGAGGACTTAAGCAGTCCTTTGCAATGGGAGAAAGTAAGGGAAAAAAGCTTCTCTTACTCTCTGTGTCATCTCATTAACCTTAGATATTTCCCCTGTGCTAACTAGATGGAGAGCATGTTCAAACTCAACTTTGACCCTGCTCATTACAATCGCTAATAAGCCAGTAAACCCTGTTTCTGTGAAAACGGTCGTCTACACTTATGACCTCCAAGTGTTTCAGCTGTTGCCTGTAATTCCTTGCTGTACATTGCATAATGTGTTTCTTTGCAGTGTCAAGACCTGCATTTAATCCACACATGGTATCAGCTGTTTTTATTTACTATTATTGTTATTATCATTATTATTATTATTATTAATATAGCTGATACTGTAGACTTTGAGTGTCATCCTTAGGGGTGCTAAATAATGATGTCTTCCAAAATATCTTCCTTAAGGAATTCAAACTGTTTTCTGTATTATATCCATAGAGGTTTGTTCCGAGAACTGCATTTGAATCAGAAACAAGCATTAAAGTTGAAACTTAAAGATTAGAATTGAAAATAAATTGTAAAACGATGTGCGTAGATGTATGTGAGAGCGATGACATTGGCTGTTGCTATGCT
Source organism: Ctenopharyngodon idella (assembly GCF_019924925.1). NCBI lineage: Eukaryota > Metazoa > Chordata > Actinopteri > Cypriniformes > Xenocyprididae > Ctenopharyngodon > Ctenopharyngodon idella. The sequence goes on from NC_067220.1 coordinate 34,651,974, forward strand.
GTTCACTTTTTTTTTTGTCTGTATTTCACTTTTATATAACAAATCTATTAACTTTCAGTCCGTTTCTTGTGTTTAATTGGTGCACATTGTTTTACTGGATTTGTTTCTGATATTTAATGTCGTCTTGAAATGTTTATAAACTATCAAAATTATCTAGTGTTATAATTTGCATAGGTAGAAGCTACATTAATAGGCTATGACATGCATGACATTGCAAACAACGACTGAATCAGCTATGTACAATATGTTTAAAACAAATCTTTTATGCATATACATAGCTGCAGGAATTCACTGTGATATTGATATTACAGAGTGTCCCTTATTGCCTAAAAAATTGAAAGTGTTCATTATTTTCTTTGCTGAACTTGGCAACCCTAGTTGTCTTTGTTTCTAATTAACTCTATGAATGTGTTTTTCGTCAAGAGGGGAGGCAGGGTACTGTGATCTGAAATCCATGGGATTTCAGTACGCTGATGAACAATGCGGATAACTGCTCTGTTTTAATGTATTTCAGGACAGATGACATGTTGAAACATCAGTGCTTGTTTTCTTTAATTCTTTCTTTTTTCCCTTTATTTGAGTAATAAAGACCAAAAGAAGAATACAGGAAAAGGAATTGTGAAATGAACTAGATTAACAGGTCTTTTTAGCTACCTTTAAAGGAAACCTATTTTCTTTTCAATGCTATTGCATTATTCGTATAGTTCAATCATACAGCTGGATGCTTTTCTTTTGGGTTTTCTCCATTGAGTGTTTTACCCATAGAATCTGCTCATAGAACTGAAATATTTTCTCAGTTGAGTGGTGTAATTTGTGTCTGATGGATCTAATCTGATACTTGGATTGGAACAGTCTAATACGAAGGTTTAAAAAAAAATCTAAATGAAGTAGTCAAGTTACTATGAAAAAGTTACAATGAAATATATGTTAGAGCAAATGACTATAAGATTTCTAGGCTGCGATTGCTGCTATTAGACGTCATATTTGATTTTTCTTTCCTTAAAATGGAAACATATTGAAATTGAGTGGTATGTAATGAGGCAAAAGGTGATTTCTATCAGTGACACACTTTGATTAAACTCGCCTGGATGTCAGGCTGTAATATCTCCAATGGGTCTTGCAATTGAGCAAAGGTAGATAAAATGATAGTCCTTATGTCCTTAAATGAAACCTCAGGCAATATGTTTTCTGTGTTCTGTACTTGAATATAATTTGAGAACTTAAATTAACTTTTTTTTTTTAAAAGGGTTAGTTCTCCCAAAAATTTATATTCTGTCATTAATTACTCACCCTCATATCGTTCCACACCAGTAAGACCTTCGTTCATCTTCGGAAGACTAATTAAGATATTTTTCATAAAATCCAATGGCTCAGTGAGGCCTGCATTGACAGCAAGACAAATAACACTTTCAATGCCCAGAAAAGTACTAAAGTTATATTTAAAGCAGTTCATGTGACTACAGTGGTTCAACCTTGACGTTATGAAGCAACAGTAATACTTTTTGCGAAAATAACGACTTTATTCAACAATATCTAGTGATGGGCAATTTCAAAACACTGCTTCATGAAGCTTTGAAGCTTTACGAATCTTTTGTTGCGAATCAGTGGTTTTGAGCACGTATCAAACTGCCAAAGTCACATGAACCATTGAAATTTCGAAACACTTATGACGTAACGAAGCCTTGTTTACCAAAATCATGTGACTTTGGTGCTCCAAACCACTGATTTGAAACAAAAGATTTGTAAAGCTTCGAAGTTTCATGAAGCAGTGTTTTGAAATTACCCATCACTAGATATTGTTGAATAAAGTTATTTTGTTTGTTAGTATTCTTGTCGCTTCATAACATTAAGGTTGAACCACTGTAGTCACATGAACTGTTTTAAATACGTCTTTAGTAGCTTTCTGGGTGTTTGAAAGTGTAAAGTAACTTGCTGTCAATGCCTCACTGAGCCATCGGATTTTATCAAAAATATCTTAATTTGTGTTCCGAAGATGAATGAAGGTCTTACGGGTGTGGAACGACATGAGGGTGAGTAATTAATGACAGAATTTTCATTTTTGGGTCAACTAACCCTTTAAGATACAGCAATGCCTTATTTACTTGAGAAATTTAGCTTGTTACATGTGAGTCAATGAAAATCAATAACTTATTTTATGCTCTGCACAGAAGTATTAACATATCAAGGTTTGTTAATAGATAAATGGACCATATTTACAATGATGATATCTGATGATATTCCACTAGCAAAACCCTTTTGTCTAGAGTAAACAGTGAAGCACAGTATGTACTGCTTTGCATGTTTCTGTATTTCATTTAGGTTCCTTTACGTCTTGAAGGCAGAGGAAATTAGAGTGCTTGGAATCTTTTCAAAATATGGAATGAGGCTATTTCCCAGGTGCCGGCATAATGGGAGAGAATGGTCTTTGAGAGCCAACAGAACACACAGAAAGGATTGATGAGCCATGCTTAATGTAATAGAATCACTAACCAGCATTGGTGAACACACAGACCCAAACAGGTCTAATAGGTGGCTATGATAGAAACGACTGACCTCAGGGGAGTGACATAAAGCCATCATTCCTCGATTAGGCTATCTTGTGATGAGAAGAAGCTAGTAAATTCCTTTGATTTTACCAGGCCGCGTGGTGACAGTGGTGGGCCATCTTGAAGACTAGCGGAGAAGACACTAACTGACTTTATGAAGGTAGAGGTTTGTAGCCCACTATGTGATAGAATGCCTTATGGATATTGTTGAACTATGCAAATTAAACTCTGCTCTCTTTTTCTCCTCTTGTGTTTTCTGTGGACTTTATTGGAGTGAGAACAGAGGACTCGCTAACAGTTTTGTGTTTCCTTTGTGAATGGTAAATTTTAATGCGGTGCCGTGAGGTATATTACCAATTATGCAAATATATGGGGACATGGGATATGGGAATGCTGATTGCTTGGCCACTGTTGGAGGAATAGAGGAGAGCTTTGTGCTGGCATGTCAAGGTAGGGCAAGATTATAATTATTATTATTACTATTTTTATTATTATTATGATTATTATTATTATCAATCTGGATATATAAAAATAAATTAAATAAATGTTAAAAATTAATACATAAAAAAAATTAATTAAAAATAAATTAAAAATAATAATCTGAATAAATAAAAATAATTAAATGTTAGAAATAAATACATTCACTTAATAAAAAAATACATAATAATAATAATAATAATCTGAATTAATATAAATAAATAAATAATTATTATTAATAATAATAATACATTTTGTAATATATTTTTAATGTAGACAATTCAGAATGTATTTTATGTGTTCAACTCATATGTATGCTTAGGATCACATACTGTACTAACAGAAATAGAAGATTTTTTTTTTTGTTTTTTTTTTTTTCAAGCACTCTTTGCTGACAGCACAATAAGCGTTGGTCTTTTATACAACTAGTTTCCATTAAAGGGATAGTTCACCCAAAAATGAAAATCATTTACTCACCCTTATGTTGTTCCAAACCTGTATAAATTTCTTTGTTCTGTTGAACTAAAAAGAAGATATTTTAAAGAATGTTGGTAACCAGACCTTTGACGGTAGCCGTTGACTTCCAAAGTATTTGGAACAACATAAGCGTAAGTAAATGATGACAGTTTTATTTTGGGTGAACTATCCCTTTAAGCAGATAGTCCTTTGGAGGAACCTGAGGTTAAGTGTCTTGCTCAAGGGCATGGCAATGGTTGCACAGTTCAGATGTTTAACCACAAAACCACATCACCCTCTCTGCCCCTTAAACCCAACTTTGTTCACATCAACTTAAGTAAGTAAAAGTCAATTTACTGAGGAAGTTTGTGTGAGTCGAGTGAGCCCAGGTTTACTCAATTTGAGAAGTTGAAAACATGTGCCTCTGAAGTGAATTGAAATGTTGTCATGGAAGGATGTGTTTGCATGCCCTTTAAGACGTCCCCTTCCATTAATTTCCTGAGCCAACACCTTTCCAGTCCACTTAATGTAGAGCTAATTCCATGACCTTAACATTGATTTGCAGTTCTCCTCCTTATCAAGTTAATCAATTTGTACTGGAAGCTTCTGCAGATCAATATCGGCTTCAGATACAAAGTGGCATCTGCTAGTTATGGCACACGCTTTGCATTTTGATGCTAAGTGAATCTGACAGTTTGACCAACTTCAAAAAGATATTAAGCTGTCAAGAGAGAATCTGACACTCGCAGAGGGATGTGTGAGGAGTTGCATGTGTGATGAGTAGTGTTTGAGTGTTTTGTGCAATAGAAGGTTTTAACTCAGATAGAAGGTGTGTGTGGGTAGAAAATGTTTAGTTCCTTATAAAAACAATTATGCCTAAGCAGAGGCACCATTAACCATATATGCAAGTTTGTGTGTATTGTCAAAGATAATAAACCTTGAAATCACCTAGATTTATTTGTGCTAAGAAAGTATGTGTGACAAGAAATAAAAATAAATGTTTGTCAACCTATATAAGCTTTTTTAAAATATTTTTCAGGAGTTAGGCCTACTATTATTAATATTAATAATATTATAATTATTTAAAATGAGGCTAGGGTTGCACCAATATAAAATTTTGGCCAATACCGATAAGCCAGTTGCTATTTTCATTAAAATTCTATACTATTTGGTCTAAACAGTATGAACTAAAATCAGTGATTTTAAATGCTAAATGTGAATTTAGCAACTATAAAATACATTGTTGTATGAACTCATTTCTTTTCATTTAACTTAAGTTAAACTGAAACTGGACTGGGGTTTCTATTTCCCAGCATGCTTTGCCCATGGCACTCGAGAGGGAGAGTAAATGCTAAAATTAAGTGTTATATAATGTTTTTTTGCACAAGATTAATGGTAAGGGAGATTTAGTAGTGATTAATGTTTTGTTATGCTAATTTAGAAGAGTTTAATGTGTGTTTTTGGAGAGTTACCATTATGGTGACTAGCGCATGTGCTTGGTATGAGAGCAGGTAAGTTACATGTTTTAAGTTGCTGTACTCATTCAGTAAGTGTTTTACCATGCTTTTGTTAACATGTTAGCAAGTTAGCAAAAATTTTTGTATTTTTTTAGGGTTTACAGTAAAGTAAATAACTACAAAAAAAATTAAAAAGTTAATTACCAAATACTTTATGTAAATTGCTATCAAAATGTATGAGTTAGCTAACTCAGTACTTCAAGTTAGGAGCAATTAACAAATACTACAAACTCAAAACTTGATAGTTCTGCTTACATAAAATTGGGAACATCATAACTCAAAAAATTTGATGTAACTGATTACCTCAATTTTTTTGAGTTAGCCCAACTTATTCTGGTTTACAGTGTATCCAATACTGACCATAGTCAAAACTGACAATATGGTTGTCACAAGTACTGACTTTGGTACCTAGTCTGTACTGAAATTTTAAAAATGTGACTATACCAGCATTTCCCCCTAGCATTTTGGGTGCTGTTGAGCGGACACCTCTGATTGGTCATTGTATTCAACAGATATATCTGTGATTGGCTACAATGATCAACGCTTCAAAAACATGTTGGAAATAGACGTCTTTGATGCTCTTCACCGAGAGCTTACACAGATACACACCGGAGCATTTGAAAGCAAGTGTCTATCAGCGGATATATTAGGGATTTGAAGCATTGATCATTGTGGCCAATCACAGACATAGCTGTTGAGCGCATGAATACAGTAGCCAATCAGAGGTGTTTAAGGATCCGCTCAACAGTGCTTAAAATGCTAGGGGGAAATTCTGGTATAATCATATTTTTAAAATATCAGTATCGACTAGGTACCGAAATCTGTACTTTTGAGAACCCTAATATATCCCTAAATGAGGCTTCTTGATATCAGGACAGATGTATCAACCTGACTTTTTGACTCGATGCCCACAAATGAATATGAATTGAAATGCATTTTACTGTAATGTATTTTGGATTATTAAATTTTTTTTTAACTTTTTTTTTTTTTTTTTTTTTTTTTAAATCATGTCTTTTACCCATGCAGTATCATAATGTTTCTTTGTGTTTTAAATTTTTCCAAATCCTAAAATCTTGTGTTAATTTCCAGGCTAAGATTAGATTTTCAGGTAATCTTAATGAGGATTCCATTGTATCTGCACCTCTTATGTCATTGTTGTGGGAAAGCAAGACCTTAAAGTTACTGTGTTGTTCATGATGCACTAGCATTTTATTAGCCTAGTCTGTGTCATGCAGAGAGTTTATTCTTGATTATGTGTATAATTTCCTCATAACTGCCAGCATTGCCCTCAGCTGCCATCCTCAAATTTGTCTTATTCCACTATTGTGCATTTTGAATACAGAGCTCTAATAATCACTGTTTCTATCCTCTGACTCAGATATGCCATGAATTCTAATGATCTCTCAGCTCGGTTGGAGAGTGACCTGTAGGGCATTTGTTCAGGGTGAGAAAAACAGACTTGTTTTAATGCTGTCACCAGAACAGCAGGTGCACTATGAATTGGGCAAGCTGGCAGAATCTCCTTTTCTCAGTTCTCAAGTGATGTCTCTGTACAACACAAGAACACAGAGCCGGGAAAGGTTTGATGCCGTGCAGCGAGGAAGAAACCGAGGTCTGTCTTTTTGTCTCACGTGATAGGTAGCGGAGTCTAGCGTTGGATCCGGTTTGTGAAGACTGCTCTAAATAATTCTCAGAGTGTAGCGTGCTGCATATTGTCAGCTTTCTCGCCCTAGAAAACAATGTAGGTGATCTGGGCTTTGTGTGGTGAGACAGCTTGTGATTCTGAAGCAGTAAAAAAGGAAGCAGGCTAGACTGCGGTATATGGGGTTTTAAATAGTTACTCTTGTATTAAAGTAGCTTTTTGAGGACTGTTCAAGAGCTTTCAGCTTTTTGTGAACCCATAATAATCACTTTAATAATATTCAAACGTTGGCTGTGGAAGCGATAAAACTATGTATAAAACTTTGTATAAAAGGGATTTCAAACTATGCTTGATACATTTGTATTGCTTATATTAATTATGAATTTCTGGGTTTAGAAAGAATTTATTTAAACCTTAAATGTCTAAAAATCATATTGGAAGGCAGGATTGCAATACTGGTTATACTCTGTACCTTTTTATATACTTAAAATTTTGTTTAATGGAAAGGTAGGTATTACGGTATGTCTATGGCATGGCAGATTGTGAAACATCTACAAAAAAAAAAATAATAATTAAAAAATTCCAAAAAGGTGATGCCATATAACACCATATAACATCATAACTCAAAAAATTTGATGTAACTGATTACCTCAAATTTTTTGAGTTAGCCCAACTTATTCTGGTTTACAGTGTATCCAATACTGACCATAGTCAAAACTGACAATATGGTTGTCAAAAGTACCGACTTTGGTACCAAGTCTGTACTGAAATTTGATGCCATATACAGGTGCTGGTCATATAATTAGAATATCATCAAAAAGTTCATTTTTTTATTATAAATTATTTTTAAAAATGAAACTTTCATATATTCTAGATTCCCTACATGTAAAGTAAAACATTTCAAAAGTTTTTTTTTTTTAATTTTGATGATTAGAGCGTACAGCTCATGAAAGTCCAAAATCCAGTATTTCAAAATATTAGAATATTTCCTAAGATCAATCAAAAAATGGATTTGCAAAACAGAAAAGTTCAAGTTCTTTAAAGTATGTTCTTTTGTGCACTCAATACTTGATCGGCAGGACATATTACAGCAAATGACTTGCTCCTAGCACAAATTACAGCATCAGTGACGTGTGGCATGGAAGTGATCAGCCTGTGGCACTGCTGAGGCACTATTGAGCCTTCAGATCATCTGTATATTGTTGGATCGACTGTTTCTCATCTTTCTCTTGAAAATATCCCATAGATTCAGGTCAGGCATATTGGCTGGCCAATAAAGCACAGTAATATCATGCTCAGCAAACCACTTGAAAGTGGTTTTTGCACTGTGGGCAGGTGCTAAAGTCCTGCTGAAAAAGGAAATCAGCATCTCCATAAAGCTTGTCAGCAGATGGAAGCATAAAGTGCTCCAAAATCTCCTGGAAGATGGCTGCATTGACTTTGCACTTGATAAAACACAATGGACCAACACCAGCAGACGTCACGGCCCCCCCAAATCATTATTGACTTCAGAAACTTCACACTAGACTTCAAGCAGCTTGGATTCTGTGCCTCTCCAGTCTTCCTTCAGACTCTGGGACCATGATTTCAACATGAAATGCAAAATTTACTTTTATCTGAAAAGAGGACTTTCGACCACTGTTCACTGTCCAGTTCTTTTTCTCCTTAGCCCAGGTAAGATGCTTCTGACATTGTCTCTGGTTCAGAAGTGGCTTGGTAGTCCTTTTCCTGAAGATGTCTGAGTGTGGTGACTCTTGATGCGCTGACTCCGGCTTCATTCTACTCATTGTGAAGCTCTCCCAAGTGTTTGAATTGGCTTTACTTGACAGTATTCTCAAGCTTGCGGTCATCCCTGTTGCTTGTGCACCTTTGCCTACCCAATTTCTTCCTTCCAGTCAACTTTGCATTTAATATGCTTTGATATACACTCCGTAAACAGCCACCCCATTCAGTAATGACCTTCTGTGACTTACTCTCTTTGTGGAGGGTGTCAATGATTGTCTCCTGGACCATTGCCAAGTCAGCGGTCTTCCCCATTAGTGTGGTTTCAAAGAACAAAAGATACCCGGAATTTATACTGTAGGGATGGTCATTTAATAAAACTCAAATGTAAATATTCTAATATTTTGAGATACTGGATTTTGGACTTTCATGAGCTGTACGCTCTAATCAACAAATTAAAAAAAAAAAAAAACTTTTGAAATGTTTTACTTTACATGTAGGGAATCTAGAATATATGAAAGTTTCATTTTTTAAAATAATTTACAATAAAAAAATGAACTTTTTCACGATATTCTAATTATATGACCAGCACCTGTAGAAGAATAATTTTGAGAAGTATTTAATGAATTTTTTTTTTTTTTTTTTCTCTCCCCCACTATAAGGAACTGTTCATAATAAGGAACCATACACTCTTTGAAGAAAAGTTCTTTATTAAGGGTTCCCTTTTTTTTTTTTTTTTTTTTTTTTTTTTGCATAAAGGGTTATTTAAAATTGAGTCAAAAACCACTGATAAAAATGATTCTGTTGTGAAGTAAATACTTCAGAAAACAAATGTAATTTCTACTTCAATAAGTTAGTTTAGGCAAGAATTAAAAAAAAAAAAAAAAAAAGTAAATTCTATATTAGTACTCAATTTAAGCTTGTAGAAATAAAGTGTAAAATCAATGTTATAAAATTAAGTAAAACCTATTCAACTTTCTGATACTGGTGTACCCATCATACACTGCAGCATGAATAATTAATAAGGTTGCATTTTTCACTGTTTTCCAGCTGTATTTAGACTGTTTTATCATTGCTTTTGTTGTTAGGTTTAGTAATTTGCTGTTTTGTGACATCTGGAGTTAATTTCTACTCCCATTCATACTCAAAAATGATCCAATAAATGTTACCGTTATTGTTTATTGTGTACCAAGTATTGAGGTCTCTGTGTTTGGGTGGATATAACATTACTTCTATTATGTATATATGTTGTTTACACAATCTACTGTATTATTTACTTAGATGTTCTAAGTAAAGCATACACTTTAAAAGCATGACTTAATTCATGTTATATTATTTGAGTCAAATGTAATTGAAAGAGACAGAGTATTGCAAAGTAAACTTCAACTAAGTAGAAATTACTCAACAAACTTTAACTGGCCAAGTAAAGTTACTTATTTTCTTTCTTATTTTTACTTAACTTTATGTGAAATTAAAAACGTGTGCAAAAACTTGTATAGAACCCCATTGAACCTTTTTTCTAAGAATGTAGATGCCAATAAAGAACCTTTTGTTTTTAAGATTATATGAACTGGTTTAGCTCACACAGCTGAAAAGAAAAGCTAATTTTATCAAGTGTGATATTCAGTCAGTGTGCTATCCTCAGGTCATCAGGTCTTACATGTATGCTGAGAGTGTTTATACAGTAAGTCTGTGTGTCTATTTAAGTCTATTTCATTACGGCATGCCTTTTCTTATCTGTACCTTCTCAGTATGTTCCTCTGGGCCATTATGAGATGTGTGCTCACCTACGTTGCTCTTCAAGAATGTGCATATGACAGCCCAATGGGATGCATGTATAGCAGGTGGAATGCAGCAGGCAGTGCTGGCATGCCCTCCAACCATCCCCACGGAGCAGGATCACATCACCCCGTTCTCCAGTGGGAATTCTTCCAGCAAGGTGATTTAACAAGCCTCTGATACAACACACATGCTGGTCAGAAGAATGGCTGTTATTTTCACAGTCAAAGATAACTTCAATCTCCCTCCGGAGCAAAGAGAGGACCAAGCCTTGAGCAACAAGCCCAGCGGGAACACGAACTGTCACGTGAGCCCCAGCCGACAATCCATCATTCCGCGGCTTCACCCAACTTTAGCTTCAGACTAGAAGTCAAAAATACCCGCGTCACATTTTTAACCAGAGCTGTGAGCTGCCAGGTTTTCATGTAGAAGTATTCTCATGTGATGCTTTTGACGCTTTGTTTTTATAAAGCAGACTCGGTGGCACAGAATAACTGAAAAATGGCACTTGACATTTGCAATAGCTGCATGGTACCTGGAGGCCTAATGTCTTTAATATTGGACTTAATCCAGTTCGCCTCCATATGCAGAAAATAGAAGTATGTCACTGTGGAGAGTTCACATGATGTATTGCTATATTAATCTGCACCACCACCATGTTATGTTATGATTCAAATAAACTGGAAGAAAGAATCAAGGATAACTCTCTTGAGGAAGTGAGCCTGGATGCATGGAATACTTTAAGGAGCAGTTTACCCAAAAATAATAATTAAAAAAAAAAATATGATTTTTAACACACCATCAACATAATTCCAAACCCATTAGCTGTTTTTAAGCTTTAAAAAATGCCATAAAGTCAATGTGATTTGTGTGTTTATATTAGTTTTGTGCTTAGTCTTCTGAAGTCATGAAAGTTGTACCGAAATAATTATTTACTGAAAATCTTATTCTCCTCTGAGCTGTTCACTTTCAAATAAAAATTAGCCCAAGCTTTACTCACCCTCAAGCCAATTCTAGATGTATATGACTTTCTTCTTTCTGATGAACACAATCAGAGAAAAATTAATAAATATCCCGATGCATCTGAGCTTTATAATGGCAGTGAGTGATACCGAGTATGAGCTGAAGAAAATGTCTCCATCCACATCCATCCATCATAAACATACTCCACGCGGCTCCGGGGGGTTAATAAATGCCTTCTGAAGTGAAGCGATGCATTTGTGTAAAAAAAAAAATCCATATTTAAGTTATAAAGTAAAATATCTAGCTTCCGCCAGACCACCTTCCGTATTCAACTTAGGAAAAAAGCGCAATGCTTCTCACAGTTCAAAAAGCTTACGCGACGTCCTATGCCTTCCCTATTCAACTTACGGAAAAAATTTAACTGACCAATGCCAGTTCTGTTTTTTTCTTAATTTGAATACGGAAGGCAGTTTGGTGGAAGCTAGATATTTTACTTCAAAACTTGTTAAATATGGATTTTTTTTTTTTTAAACACAAACGCATCGCTTCGCTTCAGAAGGCCTTTATTAACCCCCCGGAGCTGTGTGAAGTACAACTTTATGATGGATGGATGTGGATGGAAGCATTTTCTTCAGCTCATACTCATTGGTATCGCTCACTGCCATTATAAAGCTCGGATGAGTCAGGATATTTATTAATATATCTCAGATTGTGTTCATCAGAAAGAAGAAAGTCATATACACCTAGGATGGCTTAAGGGTGAGTAAAGCTTTGGGTAATTTTCATTTGAAAGTGAACTAATCCTTTAACTCAAGAACTGATTGAGTCTTTGCTAAGCCTTTGAGTGTTCTTTCAGTAATCATAAGGCTTCAGAAGACAAGTCAAACCATCCATCCATCCTAAAGATGAACAATCTCAAATGTTGGCTCAGAGGAATACAGTAGGGTAGAGCTCTCTTGATACAGTCTGGGTTTACTGATAACACAGCAAATTATGCTCTTGAGATAATCTTAATTTGCATCGTTCATTCTGTAATGATGAAGTTGCACCTGTTTCCCAAACCAGCACACAGATCGTTCTTTATTAAGTATAACTGATAAAATGCAGGTGTGTAGAATAATGCATTGCTGCATTGCCCCCACCCCCCTCATTTTTATTTTTTAACTTTGTGTGAGATGAGATGTCCACTGGTTGCACACTTCGGTCATCCTGGTATTGTGTGCCTATCATGAATATTGTTTTTCTGACATACTCATTTGATACTGCCTTTAACATTTTGTGTCATTGTATTATTTTAAAAGAATTTAGTCTATTTATTTAATCTGGAAGTAATTAGGTCCCATGAACACTCAGAAAATGGGAGTTTTTACCTACTCTGTGTGAGAATGGATAGATGCAAAGGTTTTATCCATTCATTTATGGCTTTGCAAAACATAAACATTTATTTATTTATTTTATAAAATTTGGTGATGTAGCGAAACTATTAATTTAACCGGTCCACTAGGGGAGCAAAGTTTGTTGGCATGGGCAATGGTCGCTTAGAAGCACCCCTGGTCCCAGAGAGAGCTAGTCCTGGTCATGATTACAGAGATGTAGCTAGAAAATACAAAAACAAAGCGTGCCCTACTTCTCCAGCTAGCATTGGTGGAATTAATGATTAAACAGACGAGTAATTGGTAAGAAAAATATGTTGAGTGTCCATGTATCTAGCCTTCTCCAGAGGCCCTGCTTATACTGACTCTTTATTAAAAGTTCACTTTTCTTTTCTCCTAGAACCTCCTTTTATTTTCTCCCCCGAACATATCCCCAATGTAAAACCAATCTATTCAAACCCATCAACTTTTGTTTTTGCAAACTATCCTGGCTAGCCTAGTGGGCATTGTTCCTCTTTTCCTTCATTACCTTTTATACAGCACCCTAATAAAAATGAAATATGTAATCTGAAAAAATAACAGATAAGAAACAGATAAGGTTCTTAATCAATTAACAACACACTCTTTTATAATTCAGTTAAGATAGAATGTCATAAGAACTTCTACAGAATTGTTATGGAAGAATTGAACACATAAAAGGTGTTTAGTGGGCTTTCCACATTGTAAGTGCAGTAGGCAGTGCATTGCATTATTTATGTTTCAATTACAGTCTAGCTACATTCAACAAAACTGAAGAAACCTGGCATGTTTTGTGATTGTCCTATGAAAAGTGTATTGCAATTATCTTGGTGACAAGCTAATGCATGTGAGATCACATTTCACTGTGTTTCATTATATGTCAAATGTGTTTGCATTTTACTAAATGTTATATCATTTTCATTGTGATGTCACTCCTCTTTTTCTTCACACGTCAATCTGCCAAAAAGCTTAGCAAGAAATTGCATATACAGTGGGCTTTTTGAGTGTTTCTCTTTTCTTATACATAGAAAAATGAATTCTCCCTACTTGAGATTGCATTTTTCGCAGGCTATGAATGACTTTGGCTGGTTTCCCAAAAAGCAGGATAAGCAAAAAACACCAATATGTGGTGGGCATGCAAACATAAAAGGTTCTTCTATTTATGGCTTTTGAAGCTGAGCAAAATCATCATTATTATTATTATTATTTTAATGTGTTGTGTGAATTGACATGTTTTTTTTTTATTTTGGAAAGCACTTTGGTAACAACATTTGCATTGCATTATACTAAGAGATACTTTGATGGACGGATGGACGTATAAAAAATATTTTCTGGTCATCTGTTATTGTACAAACATTTCTCTCTTACTGAATCAGAATCGAGTCTTATTAAGAAACTGACTGAGGTCACCATGACTTCAGGCCACATGTTCTTTCTAGCCTTCCTGCTTTGAAGCGAGAGGAGGAATGTGCAGGACACAGTTTGATCAAAGCAAGAGCAGAATAATTTGGCCTTCGGGATTTTGTGAGGTATCTTAGCCACCTCATCTCCAGACAGCACAACAACAACAAAGACAGGCCTTCAAAATAGCCGTGTCCTCCTATATCCAAACATTTCACAAATCTTAAAGGAATAGTTCACCCAAAAAGTGAATCATTGTTGACCTTCATGTCATTTCAAATCCACATGAACTTCTTTCTTTCTTCTTGTGGAACACAAAAGGTACATTTAAAAAAAAAAAAAAAAAAAAAAAAAAAAAAAAATTGATTAGGCTTGATTTGCTTTTCAATATAATGAATGAGGCTTGAGGCTTGGACAGCTGAAGATCACTTTCATTAAATTGAGAAAAATATATACCATTTATTCTTGAATTATTTTTAAATTCACCTTTTATGTTCCACAGAAATAGAGTCTTTGGAACAACTATTCAACTGTGTCTGAAACTGCTGTATTGTCAGTGCTCATCTATAAAAGTTATAGGCCAACATAGTCCAGTTCTTGTGAATCACTTTGAAAATGTTGTTGGTTTTGCAATACTCTGTCCATCATCTATGGCAGACAGGTTTGTTTACTTGGGGCTCAAATACCAAATTTGACTTTGACTTCCCCTGAAAGCTAACAGCTTACTTTGTCATAACATCATATTTTTATTGAAATCTCATTTTGGCAACCTCAATGCTTGACAGATATTGTCTTTTAATATACAGTGTCTATGACAAGTTAGCATGCTCCCAAAGGCATCTCATTTCCAGCTCTTGGATGCGTTCTTGACAACCACTAATTGAAGGTTATTGATTGAAAGTCAACAATAGGCCCTCTATGAGTGTGAGTGCGGGATGTAACATCTTTTTCACATTAGCTGATAGTGCTGTGCTTTATCTGATTGACGTATCATAGTGATTCATTCAGAAAACTTAAATTTATTCATTAACCCCTTAAACAACTTAAAATAAGACAGCGTACTGTAGTTTGTTAAAACGATTGTGTTATGGTTTTCTTTCTGTACCTTCTTCTGTCTGTATTTTAATAGAGATAGGTTGTTTTCAGTAAATGGGTTGTACTCAGGCACAATAGGTCTCCTCATTGGCCCCATCAGCTGTTATTCCTATCTCCTTGTAACACTGTCTTAAGCCTCTTACAGTACATTATGAACATTGCTGTTTATTGCTCGGGCCACATCTGCAGTCCTCATGCCACCCTGCAGCTGCACGTTCACACAGGTGATCAAGGACCCTGGGCATCTTTCGTCAGGTGCTTTTTAGAGTAAGTATAAAGGTCTCTTTAGTGTTCTAGGTCATTGGGACTGTGACTTTAAATGTCTACCACCTTTAAACTGTTATATAAGGACTGTTCCACAGGTGCATGTGCAATAATTGTTTATGGTTCATTGAACAAGCATAAAAAACATTGTTTAAACCCTTTCCAATAAAAGTAAAGCTTATTTGGATCACACAAACGTATCTTTAAAATACAGTATTCTGAAAAAAGGGGTGTAATTATTATTATTTTTTTTTTTTTTTGCTTAATGTTTAATGTTTGTGGGCAGTTGTGGCCTAATCAATAGCGAGTTAAACTGTTAACCTGAAGGTTGCGTGTTTGATTCTCAATACTGGCAGGAAATGACTGAGGTGTCCTTGAGCAAGGCACCTAACCCCCAATTGCTCCCCAGGCGCCGCAGCAAAAATGGCTGCCCACTGCTCCGGGTGTGTGTGTCCACTCACTGGTCCTAATGTGTGTGCACTAACTTGGATGAGTTAAAAGCAGAGCACATATTCAGAGTCTGGGTATAGCTTTTATTAATTAAATTAACTTTAAAATTAAAACAAAGGGGGCGAGGCCATGTTGGGCTGCTTTAGAGAAGAGGAAGAGTTGTTGTAGTAGAGTGTTATTACAAACGAGGGTCAATTCAATGCTGGATTTACACAAAAGATTAACATGATGGCACATGCTAGTCGATGAGTTGAATTAACTCCACAGCTACTACATACATTTATCCACTAACCATTCAGAAACATCGAGTTGCATTCTAAAAGTTGTAACTTCTTTCTGAGTCTCTCCATCAGTGTCTGACTCCAGTTTGAACAATGTGAGGCTGAACACAATTACTGACAATCGTCATTTTAGCTGCGTGAGATTCTCTAGCTTTGTTGATGAGCAAACAAAATGTGAGCTGTTAAAGGTCCCAAGAGCAGCAGCTCAATTGCATTTAAAGGGACACATATTAAAAGTGTACTTTTAATCTATTGTAAGTCTCTTTGGTTAAAAGTATCTGCCAAATGCATAATTTTAAATTATTAAGCATTTATGTTGTGCTGTTCTATTTGTTTGCTTTTCTAGATCTTGCTGATGTGACACAGTCCCTAAGATGACCTAGCGCAGCAATCCATACTTTAAAATTTACGAATAATTCTTGCCCAATTTATTGGTGAATTTGTCAAATCCCATTCAAAAACTATTTATTTGTGACTTAATACACCCAGAGAAATCAAGCCACACACTGCCGCTATCAGAATTTGAGACTTTTTTTCCCCCAGTCAGTACTCCCAATCTCATCCTTGGTGTTTATGCTTCATTTTGTATGCTTTTTTTTTTTTGTTTTTTTGGAAGACATGAAGATGAGTTGACAAGGCTTCAGAGGGAGCAAATGTTCCCTCATATGGAACATCACATGAGGGGGTAAAGCCTGAGACTCCCTGTTGGTCCGTGGGTGAAAGGACTTATGTGTTAGCAGATCAAAGCCCTGGCGGTGTAACCCCCTCCTGCGCCATCTCACTCCTCCACACCTTCTCATTCGTCCACCTTCACAAAGAAAACACAGACCTATGATCCCAGTCTGTTCTACTCAGGCTTTGATTCACCAGGCACAGGATTCTTATTTTCTTTCCAGGCACGGCAAGGTGGCTTTGAACTCAGACGTCGTGGAGAGAAAACCATTCAGCTTTGCATGGAAGGAGCTAAAATCCAATAACTGCCTGTCTTCTCATTCTCCCTGTGGTATCAAAAGCATCATAAATACTTAAATGAAGTTCTAGATTTAGCTAGTACATATGTACACAAGATTGCTTTAGCTTACAGATGAATTGTCTTTTGTTATATAAGAGCAAACGGCCACATGTGGCGGCTCTTTGGGTCACTGTGGGGCTGAGTTCACATTTGCCATTGTCGTGCTGTGCAGCAAAGCATATGCTTTGTTTACCTGGATGATTGATTTCAAGTGGAGTTATGTACTGAGCGCTGTGAGAACAGGACTACAGATCTTGTGTATCTCAGACCCAATGGTCATGTTACAGTCATGGCTGGTGTTTAATGTACTCTGCGGTTGCTTGGCCCTTGAATATGCTCGCCCATCCTAGACCCTCAATTATTTACTTTCTTATTTATTTGGTAGGGATCCATGCATTATTAACTCTGGCTGCCATGCCCAATCAGTCACATTTTTTTTTTTTTCACATAGTATTTGAGTTAACTTTTCCATATATCTGAAATTAGATTTTGGAAATGTAAAATTATTACATCATTTAAGGTTATTGATATCCCATTCTTTGTACTTTGTACTTTGAACTACCTTTAATGCAGGGAATATTTACGGTATATTTATACATTTTTGGTATACTAGATACATGGCTTCAGAGGGAAAGTCATATTTAAGTGTGGCTGCCATGCCAGATCAGTCTTTATTTATTTTTTTTTTCAAGTAATATTTTAGTGAACTTTTCCATATATATCCAAAAATAATTTTAGAAATGTAGAATAGGTTTACTGATATATCCATCTTTGTACTTAAAGGGGTAGTTCACCCAAAAATGAAAATTCTGTCATCATTTACTCACCCTCAGGTTGTTCCAAACTGGTATAAATGTAGCAAGTTAGCTCAAAAGCAATATGAATAATTAATCATAACTAGTTATAATTAATTATAAATATTTGGATCAGTTAATAAAATTAACTTAATGTAATAAAATTAATATTACAAACAATTAACCTGTTTGGCCAGTGAACACTCAGTGTTAATTGTTTATTCTAAGAAAATGTTCATTTCCATGTTATGGGAAATAACAATCTTATTGTACAGTACTACTCAGAGCATGTAGTCAGGATCGGCATAATTAGGGACTCCAGTATATGAGCATGAAACACGACAACTTTACGTGTGACATGAACAAGACTTTATTAACTAGACTAAACACTTAACTACTCTAACATTCACACACATACATGCATAGTTTACCAAGGGAAAGAGAGAGCCGAAGCAGAGTACAGGAAAGCAAGAAGTTACAGCATTGTTTGAAAATTCAGCAGATCAACAGCCTTGACCATCAGTTTAGTTCTAACATGCCCTTCTTTAAAAGGGGTAAGGATACTCAATGTATCAAATAATGAGACTAAGTTTGATACTTGCATGTCTTGTCCATTTGAATTAAAACTGTCCTGATGCAATTTGTGGAGGCTCCCGTTGAATCTTTGCTGATATTGTCTTGCTGAAAGAGAACCAGTTGGATTCAGAGGATCTTTGGTGAATGGAGGGTCTAGCCCGGAGCCTGGCACAAGCTTGGGGTTCCTTAGAAGCTTCTTAGTATCATCTTCACATCAGCATTTTTTGGTACAGGAAAAGAAAGAGCGTGATCTTGTGATCAGTGATTTTAAAGGGTGAAGATGTCACACCCTCTTGAAGTGTCTGAGCCAATAAGGAGTTTTCCCTTTGGAGGGAAACTTTTACGAGTCTTTGTTCTGTAGCAAGATATTAGCATAAGACATTGGATTGGATGTTTGAGAGAAGAACCTTCTAGATTCTTATAATACTAATGTGTCACAGAGTTAGCAACACGTAACATAAATTACCAAATAGGAAACGAAAGTTGGAATCCGTAGATACCAAACATGCTACCCATGTGATTTTAGTGAACTATAAATTTGCAGCTCTGAAACATTAATACCAAAATAGTTCAAAAGAGACAATTAATACATAGAATAAAGGCTATAAAAGGAAAGTCATGAGATGGGAAAATTGGATACATGTTTCTACATTTCTCAAGTGGTTATATATAGAATATATAGGATTAAGAGGGTTTATTTGTCCTTTTCAGAAAGAATGAAGTCACAGTCACTAGTCTCTGCAAAATTCTTTCTGATCATAAAAGTTCTTATCAATTTTCCTGTGTCCTGTAACATGACACTTAGTTCTGCCTGTGTGTTAGCTACGTTTGGGATGTTAGTTGCAGTTTTAGGGGGATGGGTTCACAGAACTTTGAGAGAGTGAGTTTCTGGATAATTCATTAAATATATTGAATAATTGTGTGTCTGATTGGTCCAAACGCTACATAAATGTTTTTGTTCTGTTTAAAACAAAGGAAGATATTTTGAAGAATGTTTGTAACTAGGCTGCTTTGGGCCACCATTGAATTCCATAGTATTTTTTTTTTTTTTTTTTTTTTTTTTTTCTTCTACTATGGAAGTCAATGGTGGCCCAAAGCAGCCTGGTTACAAACTTTCTTCAAAATATCTTCCTTTGCGTTCAGCAGTACAGTGAACTGTTATCTGTTTAATCACATAATTCTTAAAGGCTTAGGTCACCCAAAAATGAAAATTCTGTCATTAATTACTCACCCTCATGTCGTTCCACACCTGTAAGACTTTTGTTCACCTTTGAAACACAAATTAAGATATTTTTTGATGAAATCCAAGAGTTCTCTGACTCCTCCATAGACAGCAATTTAACCACCACTTTCAAGGTCCAGAAAGGTACTAAAGACATCGTTAAAATAGTCAACATGACTGCAGTGGTTCAACCTTAATTTTATGAAGCAAAGAGAATACTTTTTGTGCATAAAAACAAGACTTTTTTGAGTAATGAGTAATTAATGACAAAATTTTCATTTTTGGGTGAATTATCCCATTAACAGTTGCAACAGATTCACTGAATCATTGAGAACCGTCTAATTTGTGATTCATCAACTGATTCATTTAAAAATATCATGCTCAAATTAAGCATTCATTTACATATCAGACATTGGTATTTCCCTCAAACACCAAGGCGAACTGGGAAATATGTCAAGATTTTCAGTGTGTTTCTCACAGAAAGCAGAGGACTTGGAGAACCGTACATGAGTCTTTTCTTAGGCTTTTTGACATTTTGGATCTTTTTATTCAAATATTCAAAATTTTACATTTTCAACAGAAGCAAGAAAGTGAGGAATGAGGGGTGACTTTGGGGTACTTTGGGGTAATTTGGGGGTAATATACCCTGCATTATCCCCTTAATGCAGGATTTGTTAAATATTAGGTGTCCTAGATACAAGGCTTCAGAAGGTGAATCATTATTAAGTCTGGCTGCCATGCCCGATCAGTCACATTTTTCACGTAATATTTCAGTGAACATTTCCATATAACTGAAATGAGATTTTGGAAATGTAAAATAGGGTTATTGATATCCCCATCTTTGTACTTACCTGCCATTTTACAGCCACCCTGTCTCCCCTGGCTAGTTCTACTCTGTGCGGTTATTTAAAGCCTGATTGGTTGCTAAAGTGACCCATTGCTCAGTTGCCTGCTCTCTGGCTTGTCTTGAGATTTACAGATGCATGTGAGCCAAAGCTCTCCTTCCTGTCTTACTACACACACACAGTAGAAGATTTGGCAGGAGAAGAGATCCTGCATTACACACATTCGTTTGTTATACATCAGACATCAGACACACTTGTGTGCTCACCATTTATTTTTCTGTAATATCCACACACACATTGCATACACAGCAAAAGCATTCTTGGATACACACAGGATCTATTATGCACCTGTTTTCAGCCCATCTCCTCTCACTATCTCTCTCTACCTCGCACACAGACTTGCTCTCTCTTACTTTCACAGCCAGAGTCACACATTAGGCTGTATTCTCTGGCCAGTCTGACAGCTGAGCTCTTTGATGCAGAAAGAGATGAGTGTATCTCTAAGGTAATATTGCACTCTGCTGCCAAAGGGGGGGGAAGAATGCTTTTGGACATCCAAACTTAATCGTTTTCACACCAGCTGAAGGGCAGCTTTGAGGACAGAGATGATAGGTATTTGGTGTGTAGCATGAAAGTGTCAGTTGGTCATTTTTTGAATCTGAAACGCTGTGATCCTCAAACTGCAAAAGCGTCTTTTATTCATCTCACTCCAATGTCAAGTTCGTACCAGTGATTCAACTTGAGGTGGGGGATGAAAATGAAGCAGCAAACTATAGGCCTATACAGGGTTCAAAATGAGCAAGTCTCATATACAGTGCATTTTTTGAAGAATATCTTGGGCGCACAGTCAGTATAATAAAAGCTAATTAGGAAATGAGGAAAGCAGCATTGCATATAATCAAATATATTTTATCCAATTTTAACAGAATCATTGAATCAGTGAGTTGATCTTGAGAACTGTCTAATTTGTGATCAGTAACTGATTCATTTAAAAAGATTATAACACTTTATTTCTATATCCCTTTAGACACTTACTAACTATACGTAATTTTGCAACTACATGTCAGCTACCAGTCATTAGAGTATTAGTAGACTGTCTGCTTAATGTCTGCTAACACTTTATTTTGATTCTCCCCCAACAGACTTTCAACACACTAAGTCTACTAACACACTAAGAGTTATGTAGTTGCCAATTAATTAGAATTGTTTGACATGTAGTTGCAAAGTTACTTATAGTTAGTATAAGTATACATAATAATCTAATGAGTTTGTCATGACATTTAGTAGCAAAGTTGCTTATAGTAGAATGTCTAAAGTGGACTATCGAAATTAAAAAAAAAAAGGGTCATGTTCAAATTAAGCATTTGTTTACTCTCAAGCACCCAGGTCGAGCTGAGAATATGTCAAAATTTGTGACAAGTGAAGAATTAGGGGTGACTTTGAGGTTATTTTTGGGGTGAACTATCCCTTTAATACAGGAAGTATTCTGGGTACCCCCTGTGGTGAAAATCATGTTTTTAATGTTGTTTATATCACTATGTGGTGTTTTTTTTATATGCTTTAAGACAAACTATGTGCACATTCATAAGTCAACACCATTGCTGAGTATTTTCTCCTTAAAACTGCAGTGAACCAAAGATGCGATTTGAAATCGCCCCTGTTCTCTACATTGCAATTTGTTGTAACCAATCCTTTCAATTGTGTGGGTGGGCTTTAGCATATCATTAACTATGCTCTGAAGCAGGAGAGTCTCAAGAGAAGCCAGGTTATCCCAGTATATTTTTCCTTTGAAATGAAAAATTGGGTACATTTAGCAATATACAGTAGTGGGTGCATTATTTATATGATATATATTATGATGTTATGATGAACTATATGCCTTTCTTCACTGACGTTCTAAGTTGTTCAAAGCGTTTCTAAGGAAACTGATTTTTAGAAGGCACACTGAGATGGTGAACGGGAACACTGTTTGTGGAACATCAGCAATGCGTTATTAGCCTTTTGATAACGTAGTCAAGCAAAAGACTAATCATATTAATTACCGCTATGTGTCCGACGTTGTAGAGAGTGTTACATAAAACGCATTACCATTCTGATACATCGACTTGTAGACGACCCTGTATAATTCACATTTCCACTTCTTCTAAATCAGTTTCTGGTTCAAACATATATGGCTGAATTAAACCAGTATTTCAGTGGAGGTGGGGCTAATTTGCATACTCATGGTTTGGTGTATACTAAATGAAGAAACGGTGTAGAGTTGAAGAATTTTTTTTCACAGAAAAAAAAAATGTTGAAATATGTAATTTTGGTGATCAAAGATTAGTTTTAAGGGATAAAATTATTGACTGCAGGGGGACTTTAAACTTCCTAGATTAACTTTGTATAGTCAATTTTCCACTGAGGTAAAGTTTGTTATATGCATGAATTTTGAAAATCCTCAGTCACACAGACAGAATTTCTCCATCAAGAAAGATCATAGGGGAAATACATGTGTATGTAAACACAAACACTTCCATCTGTTTATAGAGTCACTTTAGTCTAGCATGTCTTTGATTTTGGTTTGCTCACATCACTTGTCAAATAAATGTCAGATAAAACAGCAAGGGTTCAACTATCTGTCTTGTGGTTTAAAAGCCAAATTTTACTCGCATTTTTGGTGTGATGATTGTTCATTTTGAATCCTCTGTATATATAATCACAAGTGATGTGCACAATTGTGGAAAATGATCTGTGGCATATATAGTAATCAAGGCTTGACGTTAACACCCGCTAAGCCACCAAATGCTGGTGGATTTCAGCAGTGGCGGGTAACGCAGTAACTGCTACTAGCCACTTTGGCATGTTGAAATGTGTATATATAATATATTAATTTTTCAAACGTAGTCTTTCAAAAAGGCATCTGAAATAAACTAAGTGCAATGTAGTGCTGTCAAAAATATAGATTTTTCGATACAAATGGATACTGAAATATCTGATACGCTTCCAATATTCATTTTCTGCAGAATAGATACACGATACCAGCTGCACTTTCTCGCTCTCTCATGTAAGTTGACACACAAACCCGCCTTCCCTCACTCACTAGTTTAATTTGCTCCGGATGAATATTGTTGGTGTTACAGTTAACTTCGGTGTGGGATTGTGCGTATTGTGAATAATTTTGCTCATTCCTGCGCTCACATAAAGCGTCTCTCAGCACTAAATTGAGTACTTTTTCACTGCTTATTGTATGTAAACAGTTAAATAGACTGTAAATAACATCAAAATGTCAGTCTTGGCGAGTATTCACGTAAACGCAGTCAGTTGTGTTAAGTGAACGTAAACAGTTGAGAAAGAAAATGCATGTGTAACAGTATAATGGATCCGTGCATCAGGTCTTAAAGTGACAGCAGCCTAATATACCTGCTGCCAAATTATGAGACAATATTAAAATATCTATATGGCAGTTTTACCCCATTGTATCAATGTCAAAATTGTGGCCAGTGAAAATGCTGAGTGGCTAGTAACTTTGGGAAACAACTAGCCACAGTGGATGGTGAGCAAAAAAGTTAATGTCAAGCCCTGATAGTAATATACTGAAGATGTGCAGTGATTGTCATGACGATGAAAAAGTTTAAGATGCAGAACGGGAGCAAGGACAGACTGAGAAGTGGTTACCACTTTACCCACAATAATATGAATTAAAAAAAAAAAAAAATCATTGATTTTGTTTAATTACATGCTCACTCAATGATAAAACTCTGGCTCCCAGACTCCTGTGATTCACATTACTTAACAAAATAACGCATAACCTTTAGCTCGGAGAACTTGAATGAGAGGGCTTCAAACAGGATATATGTTTGCCCATAAATAATCTTTGGCTAACGCTTCACCAAACAGCTTCTCTCAACCTCGTCTAGCTCTCCATACTCTGAGGACCAATTTCCCTCCACATCGATCGATGGTCAATTCCAGCCAGCGTGAGAAGCATCTCTTATTCCCTATGGATTTTCACATCATCCCGATGACGAACTGCAAATAGTCAGTCGCCAATCATGTCCCACTTTTCCGCTTACCTTAGCCTGTCAGAACGCTGCTGCAGGTGGCAACCTAGATGGAATGAGGAAGTGGCCCACATGTGTTTATGCAGGAGAAGAGTTGGCCGGCACTCTGCATGTGATCGTCACAACCCTAAAATATTTGATTGACCTGCGGGTGAGATATTAAAGGAGTAGTTCACCCTAAAATTAAAATCATGTCTCTGCACTCCATTTGACTCAGTGTCAGGGGTTTTTCATATTGCGAGGCCTCAAAAAATGGATGAGAAAATAATCCACTGTACAAAAAATAAAAAACAATTATTACAAAATATGCCTTTAAAAACTTATGAATCACTAATAAATCTAAAGTGATGCTGTTCCACAGAGACACCAGCAGTTAAAGTTCAAATGAAATTTGTTACTGTAAAATGATGAGAGAATTTGACGAGAAATAGACGTTGTTTTAACAATAATTATATTAATGTAAAAATACAAAATAGAATTTTGGCTGTTGTTGTTTTCTTGATAGTGTAATTCATTTAACCTGAAAAATGTGTCAACATCAAGTGTAACTGAAACATGAATTTACATTAAAAAAAATAGTGAGGACTTTCCCAGCTAACAGGAAACTTTCGCAGAACTTTACCTAACGCTCTTGTAAGGTTCTCTCAAAGTTATGAACAAACGTTCTTTCAGTAACATTAATAGAATGTTTGTTCAAAGTTATGTGGTCTTTAATAATGTTCTTAAAACATTATTACAAAAACGTTATTTATACATTGTTCATGGAGTATTTTTTTCCAGAAATGTTGGTAACACTTTAGAATACTCATTTGTTCCTGTGTAGTTATTCATTTTGAATGGAACAATAATGCAATATTAACATTTTATTAACTAATATTACTTCACAATAAACTCTGATTAACGAATTAGTAAGAAATAGAACTTCGTTGAATGAGGCAGCTCACTCATCATACTATTAGCCTACTAACTACTAAAAAAAAAAAAAAAACCTTGCTACTTGTGCTGTGCCAGACTAACTGGGACTTGTCACTGCACTTGCATATTGTTGTCCTATTGTTGATTTGATTGATTCTGTTGTTCTCCTCATTTGTAAGTCGCTTTGCATAAAAGCGTCTGCTAAATGTAACGGTAATGTAAATGTACTATTTTTTTTTTTAAAAACCTCCCAGAGGAACTTCTATATACAGGTTCATAATTAATGTGAATAATGCATAATGTAATTAATTTTAAATTGAAGATTTCATAACTCACTAGTAATGACTCAAGTATTGCTACATCTTTCTAAAGAATTACTAATTATTTGGAACAGCAGGCCTATTCTAAAGTGAAAAGCATAATAACTCTCTAGAAATGACTGAAGTCATTGTAAGCTTTTAAAGATTTTGTTTTGGATAGTAATGTCTGAAGTGTTACTACAGCCCTCTATAAGAATTACTAATTATTTGGAACATTATTCTAAAGTGATGTTCGTGGTATAACACACTAGTAATGAATCAAGTGTTACCAAATCCGTCAGAAGCAAAAACCTTGCAAAACCCTCAAAAGCTTACATTGATTTCAGTCATTACTAGAGTTATCATGCTTTTCACTTTAGAATACTGTTCCAAATAATTAGTATTTCCTTTAGAAGGATGTAGTAACACTCGGGTCATTACTAGTGGGTTACCATGATCCTCAATTTAGAATTAATTATACATGATGCATTATTCACATTAATTATGAATCTGCACATACCGTAGTGGTTCTTAGTCCTCTGGGAGATATGAAAAAATGGTTGATTAGCTAATAGTGAACTACCACCTTCCACTGTGTGCTATTACTTAATAACTCATTAATCAGATTTTGTTGTTATAGGTAATAGCAGTTACTAGAATGTTAATGTTGCATTACTCATTTGTTCCTGTAATTCATTAATGACGGAACATTATTCTAAAGTGTTACCCAAATGTTTTAGTTGGATGTTTGTCTAACATTTTTTAAATGTTACTACTTTGTTTAAAAATGTCCAGAGAACATTCAAAAATAATGTTTGCAAAATTATAAAATGGAACATTTCCTTGACCAAGAAAAAAATGTTTTAAAACATTTTAAAAACTTGACATTTTGCACATTTAGAAATAATTTTCATAATGTAATGGGAACATTAGCAAAGTGTTCTTGGAACATATTTTTATTTATTTATTTATTTATTTATTTTTGCCTCATTTCAAAGCATCACTGCATGCCACTGTACAATATGATCCTTCAAAACATCTTATTTTGGCTTTAGAATATTATGAAAGTGAGTAATTGACGACACAATTTTAATTTCAGAGTCAACTATTCCTTTAAGCTATGGAAGTGAAGGGCCCTATTTTAGTGATCTAAGCGCATGGTCTAAAGTGCACGGTGCACTTAGGGCATGTACGAATCCACTTTTGCTAGTTTAAGGACGGGAAAAATGGTCGGCGCGCCCGGCACATGATCTAAAAGGGTTGTCCCTATTCTATTAATGAGTAATGAGTGTGTTTTGGGCATAACGTGCAATAAACCAATCAGAGTCTCATCTCCCATTCCCTTTAAAAGCCAGTTGCACTTGCGGCATGGTAGATTCACCATTTACATCGTAGAAAAACTGAACTCTAGTGAGGAAACGGCTCTGCTCGTGCGCGAGTTTCAAGCGCGTGAGCAGACCATCTACGGGAAAAGCCGGATTCCACCAAAGCATTTTTATCTTTATGCACACAATAATAATCTTTTACATTGTAATCCTTTTATTTTTACTGTATGGTTTGTTAATGTTTGTGTGCTGCTGCGCATCCCTGTGTGTGTAATATGCAGAGTGTATGTGCGTTGTGCACCCGCATGTAGGCGCATATTACTAACACGATCTTTAAATAACGAAAAAATATTGCAGTCTATTTCAGTTGCCTCAAAATAGCAACGCGCCAATAATGCACCTGAACACACCTCGTTTTTAGACCAGCACACCCATGGGCGCAAATGCAGTTGCTATTTAAACTGCGTAGCGCAGGACGTGAAAATGATAACTGAAACTAGCAAAAAACACCTGCGTTGTGCCTGCCGCCACATTGTGCCGGGTATATGATAGGACCCGAAGAGTTGTGTGGAACGGAGGCCTGAGAAGACAGGAAGAGACATGAAAAATTCTTTTGAATATTCTAGAAGTGTGTGCTTATGCTTCTGAAATGTGATTGACACGTTCCTCCCAGAACTTCAGGTTCACTCCTCAATGAACTGAGCTGATTATGCTAATAAGACTTCATGAATGGAATGAAGCTTCACTCCTCTTCCAGCAGCAGTCTCGCTTATGCGCTGCAGTGTGTTAGCGCCTAATGCTGCTATGTGACCTGCGCTTGAATTAGCTGATCTGGGATCTGACAGCTGCTGTATCTGACAGGCTATTCTCTGGCTGTCTGTTTCTTAAGCCCTGATACTTGTATTTGCGCCATGGTCGCGCTGCTCTCGGCGTGGAGACCTGCCCGTCATTCTGTTTCCAGTACTCTGCATCTAACAGAGCTTAACCGCATGCCCTTTTTACTTCTCTATACATATGATGTGAATGAGAATGGAATGTGCTATATAATAGCGCTGAAACTAGTCTCTTGCATTTACTGAATATTTAATTTAATTTCATTTTTATTTATTTGTTTTTTTGTTTGATAGATCGATTTTAAAGGAATAATTAGAGAGATGTGAGATATTGAGATGTGGGGCCCTTAAAGACAAAAATAATAAAAACAAACAAAAATAATTCAGTTCAGTTCCGTTCATTTTTGTTAATTTCCTTTCATTTTATTTCATTTAATTTCTGTTCTGTTACATTCCCTGTTAAAAACGCATTTTTATAAATCAGTATTTTTGTCTTTTTGTCTTTTTAGCAAGTACCTAATAACAGGATAAAACAGCATATATTTACTTAAAGCAAAGTTGTATAAAAATGTCCTAGCACACTGTTTTCAGAAATATAAATTATATATAAATATAGATTTATATTAAATTAAGTTTGTTTCTCTTAAGCCTTTGGCATTTTTTTCCCTTGTTATATGCAACTAAAAAAATGCAAATATTTTTTAAAAAAAAATAACTGTTTAAATATTTAAATGCATTTATTTATTTATTTATTTTAAACTAAATTTAAAGACAGATATTTTCTTCTGTATTGTGATGTACAGTCAATCGACATGGGTTATCCAAAAAAGAAAAAGAAGGGGAAAAAAAAAAAGTAAATCAAGGGAACTTGATCATAAGTTATTGATTGGATGGAGGCAGATCTAATAGGAGCTTGTGGCCAATTTTAAAAAAGGGGTGGAGTTAGAAGGCTGGCATCATCACCAGAGAGAATATTGTTTCCCCGGAAGATTGAATTACGACAATTTTATTAAAAATTATGAGGTCAAAACTAATTTTAAAAAATTAAACATTTGGATTTGGATCATTAACAACAAACATTTAGAATATAGATAAGCTGAATTTTCATTTCATGCCAAATTTAGAATGAAAATTAAAACTTGTAGCCTACATTTAAGATTTTATCCTCTGGGGAATAAAAGTTGTCTTATGTTGCACAGTTTTGCCTAAGGTAATATCCCAGTATCAACTTTTTCTAAATATGTTACTGAGAAAGAAAAGAAAAAAATACATAATACATATCTTTTGTAGTATAAAGGCCCTGATTTACTTCAAGTGAAGTTCTTTTTCGTTCTTTGTTTAGGGGTAAAATGAAGTTTGAAATATGTGAGCAGCGATATACTGTAATCGAACATCTGACGCCGTCCACACTGCTGAGAGCGACGGTTAGATGAATATGTAAAAATGTTGCACGCTTTCCTCTCAATAACAAAATAAACACAACAAAATTGAGGATTTTTTAATAAAGCATAAGAAAAGCATCTGATCATGGCAACGTGGATATGTTTGTTTGCATGAGCTCTGTAATTCGGCACTCCAGTAAAGTCACATTGTGTTTATATTATAAAACTTTGTAAAATAGATTGCTTAAAATCAAGCAGCTTTACTGTATTAAACATGGTAAACAGTGTCAGTCTCTCATTTCATCAAAAGTACAACTTCGTTTTCTACTAGTAGTCATGTTTTCACTCGTGGAAGTCTGACTTCAACGGACCTGAAAGGAGAAATGAACTGGAAAAGATTTTCCGAGTGAAAAAAAGGCGGAGCCTCAGCGCACACCTACCTTACGTAATGGCCACGGACCAATAGTAGTATGAAGGTGTTTACCAGCCAAAGTGAACTTTTCCAGAAAGTTCATATTGGCAAGCTGTTTCGAACTTCCAAAACGAACATTGTTTCAGCCTGATTTTGTTTGAAATGACGTCCCATCAGTTCGTTCTTCAATTTCGTTTGAGGTATATCGGGGCCTTAACCCCATTCCCCTTCTTTAAAAAGAAAAATGGCCAAAAAAGTGGCCTATCTGTATTGTTTTGAAGGTCAATGTTGGCGTTGCATATCAAATTGTAAGCAACTTTTTGGATCCTAAAATGACATATGGGACAGTTTAAAGTCTACATAAAGTGTGCAATTTAGAGACAGGACCCTTACATTGACATTACACATTCTCAGAGTAGTATAGTTTCTCAAAGTAAACAGCTGTTTATAGTAGTAGAAATTATTTTTTTCACAATGAACAATGCAAATCATGGAGAAAAAAAAAATGAGTGTGTGCGTGTGTGGTGGTGGTGGTGGTGGTGGTGGTTGGGGGGGGGGATTGAGGCTTCTACAGCTGTTGCACACTGGGTCGCCATAAGTGACTCTCTAACAGCTCCAGTCACAAGAATGCAGGAGAACATCTGCTTCACTGAAAACAAATCATCATTAAATGAAGGCCTTGAAGTAAAAGCATCCGCTTCTCAACAGAATCATCTCAACAATTTGTCCAATGTGATGCACCACAGTGTGGGCCCACATTAATTAACTGGAAAACAAAATGAAGCAACTAGCCAATCTGTGTCAACAGCATGCTCTTTTTCCCAGTTATTGGAGTGTTACTGTGTGTCGCGTTGGATTTTGCAATATCCTGGCACAAGATCCCACAGCATGATATCAGTGAAATAGCATTGTTAACCTTAATTAAAACTATTAAAACAAATGTTAGTTGAAAAAGTTTAAATAAAATAGAATATAAATATTACATAACTTAAACTTACAAATTAACAGAATTAAAACTAAGACTGAAATAAAAAATTAAAGCTATTGATAAATATGACAAAAGCACATAGCAAAATTACAAAAACTTAAACTCAAATTAAAGCTGCTCTCCGTAACTTTTTTTGGTTAAAAATGATCCAAAATCAATTTTTGAGCAAGTACATAACCAGTCAGTGTTCAAAACTATCTCCTTACCTTATCCCGATTCACAACGGTAAGCTTGTAATAATGTTTTCTAATTCGGGTGGTACTGGTGGGTTTCTGTGGGAAATTCAAGTCTGCAGCCGTTCGTCTTTGTGTCACTACGTCACGTCTGTTTACATGAAGAAGGAGTCCCAGCTAGTAGGCTATATAGCATGGGGAGGATGCTGCAAGTGACGGATCATTTATAGCCTTTTCTCACAGCAGCTGCAATAATTAAACTTATCATTTAGATGGCGGAGTGTATGGGATGACAAATGGACAATTAGAGATTAGATTGTACAGAAATCGAAATCTACAGGTAACACTAATACACACTAAATACACGTATACTATATTATATATATAGGTATACTATAGTCACGCAATGCTGATGTTGTTAACATTAACAATTTGAGAACAAAGTATAACAATAATAATAATTTGCTTGGTTTGATGTGATATGAGCCAAGAGATTTAATCACCATTGGTAGCACGATTTATTGTAATGCTTTTATTCTCAGTTGGTCAGAACAGAAGTGGCAGATTTGTTACATGTTCAGATGACATTTTCTGTTGAAAATTCTTATTTTGGTCATACTTCCAAGACTACAATCTGATTCCGAAGTACCTGTACAGTATCCACCATTGCGGTGACTAACAGCCACACATTCTCCTCAAACATTAGATTCATCCGCACTGAGGAGCCGTGCCGATGCACAACCCATGTAAAGATGATAATTCCGCAAATAACTGCAACTGCAGGTTTCGAACAGAGATGGTGACAAAGAGGCAAACTTACGGACTGCAGCTTTAAAATTGAATATAAAAATAAAATCCAATTCAAAATATTAAAGAAAACTATAATATTACATAAATACTAAAATAACACTACAGTGAATGCTGCATTTTTTTATATTCACTTAGTATTAAACATAAAACTATAACAACTGAATGAATACAGGCATTGCACTTAAACTAGGACATGGCCTACTTAGCTAAGGTATAGTGTGTTTTTTTTCTGGGACAAACGGTGGGACTTTTCTACTCTTGACAGGATCTTCATGTTTGGGTATGTGCAGTGAGGTTTTGCCCTCCATTAAATGTACTGTGAGAAACGATGCCCAGAGGTAAGAGATGGTACTGCAATTCAACCACAACCCTGATGTAAATAAATGATTATTAAAGAAAGCATACAGGGAAAGGAGATGGACCTCTCGTAGAGAAATGAATGGGAAAAAACGATATTCAGCCTGCTGCAAATAAACCACCTTTATACATTTCTATAAGTGATGACTATCACATTGAAGCGAGAGTTTGATATAGAACAATCACGCTCTTGTCCTTTTCAGCTGTGTCTTTGTAATGAGAGCACCCTCACTGATGATGTCTTGCGCCGTGAGCGAATTTGAATTCAGTCCCTGGAGCTCTTGGTGGCAGTGACTGAGATGATTTATGCCCTATAGTGGATACATCACTGTCACCATGTAATCATAATAAACACAGTGGCCCGTCCCAGCTGATGCCTCGCTTTGAATTTTGAGTATGGGAGAGGACCCACATTTATAGTCATCTTGGAAGTCATATATAAGCATTCATCTCAACATTATACAGTAAAAATATGTAGGCACCCTGTCACCTGATAACTAATGTATTGATTTATGTGCAGACAACTAAGCTAGCACACTGATTATGTAAAAACACAGTGAGTGAGGTTTGAATGACAGTTATGGGGGCTCTAACAAAATCTTAAAATTAAACCTGCCTTAATTTCAGTTGCCTTCTATGTTGGGTTTTAAATTTTTATAGAATTTGTCACAGTTATGATTACAGAAAAAAAAAAAAAAAAATTTACTCAGTTATTTATTGTGAGAGTTGGAAAAGAGGTGAAGGTTATCAGTGAACAATTTAAAAAAAATTTCTTACACAAAGCTATCACACTTTTGTGGTATATATAATCAAAATCTGCTAAGGGGTAATTAAATGTAACAAATCATAAAAGTAACCTTAATCTTTTAAACAACTGAGAAGCATGTGAGAGTCAAGTTGGATGACTACAGGGACTTATCTCAAGATCACTCATTTAACAGTTTATCTAGTTTCAAAATGATGAAAAAAAGATCAATCAAGAATAGAACTACTGAGAATATTCAAATCAGGAATATCAGAAGCAGAATGCATAGTTCATGCATAAAAATGTCACTCAAAACCAGCACGTTGAACGATGTTCACCAACCCGGCAAAGTTTTTCAATTGGATTGCCGTTTATTCTCTTTAGCATGCAGTGTGAAGTATTTCACTCAGTTCCCTCACCATTGCGATTCAGTTTCAGCAAGTGAAGAACAAATTTGTATTATGTACATTATTGTCCTTTACAGACAGCATGTTGAAG
This sequence comes from Ctenopharyngodon idella, assembly GCF_019924925.1. Lineage (NCBI taxonomy): Eukaryota > Metazoa > Chordata > Actinopteri > Cypriniformes > Xenocyprididae > Ctenopharyngodon > Ctenopharyngodon idella. The sequence continues at coordinate 34,685,187 of NC_067220.1, forward strand.
CTGCTCAGGCCACCATTTTTACCCTTTTCTCAGTAGCGTGTTTACCCACCACGTAAAGCATGCAATTGCGTGGGGCTCCGCGGGGGTCCCGATTACTACTGAGGGGTATTTTGTTAGGTATTTTGATTCCCGTGTCCTTTACCCACTCTCCTTTAATTCTGTCAATTAAAACATTATTTTAGGACATGGCCATCTTATACATTGCTGTAATTTGACCTTTAAGGACAATAGGTTTTTTTTATCCAATAGAGAAGTAGGTGGCAAGTCAGGAAAAGTTGAGCTCTGAGCTTGAATAAAATGTCGGACTTGAAAGTAATGAAATAGATTGGACTGTAACAATTGAAATTTCTCTGAGAGGTCACTAAAACTGGCACAAGTGTAATCGAAAATCACTACACTTGGCCAAGCCTACCCTCTGCCACTGTACATATGTGAAATCTATTTTGCCAGCTGGAAACAGATGGTTATTACAGAGAGGGCTTAACAGAAAAGTTGTTGAGTTTGTACATTTGTCTAAATTGTGACCATGTCTTGAGCATAGAGCGTACAAATTGGCTTGGAGAGTATTTAGAGGGAAAAAAATGGTATTTTCATTGTTATTAGAGCAGAAAGTGATGTATAAATAGTATTTGCTTCTGCCTTTCAGAAGCTCCAGGGAATTATACTAACAAACAATTTTTTTGAAGATTTGAGGCCCTGTAGTAACCCATAAAATTAGGCAGAGCTAAGCCTCCCTGGGATCTTTGCATTTCGAGGAGCTCCTTATGAGTTCTAGGATTCCCCCACCCCCCACTAAAATGAAAACATGGATTTATTTAATGAATGAAAATGTTTTTGGGAGAAAGACTGGGAGGGACTGAAATAAGTATAAGAATCAACCTAAGACGTTCATTTTTATACAATTTACTCTGCCTGCTAGAGGTGTGTAATGCGTCCCATCTCTGAAGATCAGATGTAATCTTGATTATAAGTGGTAAAATAACATTTGCATATAAACCTGAGAAAGTAAGAGTAATATGACCTCCCAAATATTTAAAACCAGACATGCAAAATGGAAGGGACGCTGCATTAATTTGTAAAGCTATAGCTAAATCCTCCGTGTTTAAAGAAACCCTGTGTCCCATCCCCATTTGATCAATGCCCTGGCCTGTATAGACTGCAATGATTCAGGCATAATGGAAAGTGGCTCTATTGCTAATGCAAAAAGAAGAGGGCTTAAAGGACAGTCTGTCTTGTGCTCCTTAATGCTGTAAAAAATTGTGAACGTATTTTATTTGTTATAACAGATTAGAATACAACAATTGGACACAGGATATAAATTTTAGGCCAAAACCAAATTGTTTCAATATTGCATAAATAGCTCAACTCCACTCTGTCAAATGCCTTCTCTGCATCCAGGAATATATCATCAACTCTAGGGCCTCCCTGGATGTAGGAGAATACAAAATACCAAGAAGTGATGACCCCTTATAAAGCCTGTCTGATCTGGAGATATAATTTCTGGTATAATAGTATCAATTCTAGAAGCTAACAATTTGGCAAGAATTTTAATATGAACATTTAAAGAAATTTGTCTGTAGTAACAACACTCAAGTGGATCTTTTCCAGGCTTCAGAATGAGTGTAATAAATGCTTCTGTGAGAGACTGAGGTAATTTTGCAGAATTCTCAGATGTTTTCAGAAGAAACAGAGTTCATTTGGGAGCAAAAGCTTTATAAAATTAAAAAGGGGGCTGGGGTTTAGCAATTTTGCATTGCTTTAATGGAGTCTAAAATCTCTTGCAGATCAATTGGCTGTTTTAATCCTTCTTTTTGATCTGAAGTAATTGTCTGGATATTCAGGTCATTCAAAAAGGCTGACATACCTGATATGTCCCCAGGAAACTCTGACGTATATCAATTAGAATAATATTTTTTTTTTTTTTAAAAAGTGTCATTCATTTCTTTAGGGTCCACTGTCAGTTGTTGTGATGCGGATAATACAATGCAAATAATACATTATAATATTATTTATATTAAAAAGTAAATTATTTCAGAATGTAAACGATGTGGAATGCCCTTCTACAAATCAGCATTTTTGTGTTTGTTTATTACATACAGTTTTGGCTAATTTTAGTAGCACTCCCAATTGGAAACATGATATTGCAGACATTTCCAATTTCGATCAAAACTGTAGTAGTAGTATTAAAGGGTTAGTTCACTGAAAAATTCAGTCATTAATTACTCACCCTCATATCATTCCACACACGTAAGACCTTCGTTCATCTTCGGAACACAAATTAAGGTATTTTTGATCAAATCCGATGGCTCAGTGAGTCCTGCATCGTCAGCAATAACACTCCCTTTTCAATGCCCAGAAAGCTACTAAAAACATATTTAAAACAGTTCATGTGACTCCAGTGGTTCAACCTTAATATTATGAAGCGACTAGAATACTTTTTGTGTGCCAAAAATAACAAAATAGCGACTTTATTCAACAATGTCTAGTGATGGGCGATTTCAAAACACTGATTCATGAAGCTTCAAAGCTTTGCGAATCTTTTGTTTTAAATCAGTGGTTCGGAGCACGTATAAAACTGCCAGAGTCACGTAAACTATTGAAGTTTCAAAACACTTATGACGTAGCGAAGCCTCGTTTACTGAAATCATGGGATTTTGGCGCTCCGAACCACTGATTTGAAACAAATGATTTGTAAAGCCTCGAAGCTTCATGAAGCAGTGTTATGAAATCGCCCATCACTAGATATTGTTATTTTTGGTGCACAAAAAGTATTCTAGTCACTTTATAATATTAAGGTTGAACCACTGGAGTCACATGAACTGTTTTAAATATGTTTTTAGTAGCTTTCTGGGCATTGAAAAAGAGATTGTTATTGCTGTCAATGCAGGCCTCACTGAGCCATCGGATTTTATCAAAAATTTCTTAATTTGTGTTCTGAAGATGAACAAAGGGGTGTGGAACGGCATGAGGGTGAGTAATTAATGACACAATTTTCATTTTTGGGTGAACTAACCCTTTAATAATAATAATAATAATAATAATAATTGTTATTATTATTATTATTACTGTTTAGGTTGATCAAAGCTGTTCTACAATAGCATTCCTATTGTTTTCTGCTCTTCTGATGAATGTTGATAGCTGTTATTAGTTTTACACACTGTTATCAATTTTAGGTGCTTTTATTACTGTATGTATGAGCAATGGGAACATTGATGTCTTTAGTTTTGTGTCTTTGTGATTGTTTTGGGGCAGCTTAACAACTGGATCATTTGATGGAAACAGATAATAGAAAGATTAGCTTAAATCTATACTGGAAAACCACTGTCAAGTACAGAGTTGTTTTGGTGATATATCACTGATTATCTCTGAGTGTTGCTAAGTGTTTGGCTTTTATAGATGCTGACCTCGTGTGCAGTAGAGTGGTGCTCTGTGCTCTTAGTGTGAGCATGATGATTTGAGTCATTGATTCTAGTAGAGCTATTGATCAGCTCAAGTGTCATCCCCCTGCTCTTCCCTAATATTTCCCAAGTGGACCTGAGGAAATCTCATTCAATATCATATCAATAATTAGGTAAGCTAATTTGTGAGTCTTTTTGGCAATATTTTTGATTTTGCTTCAGTGGCAGCATGGACCTCAAACTAATTTTTCAATTCAACTTTCATTTAAATAGTAATGTAGATAGAACTATGCTAAATAGAAGCATTTTTCACAAATGCTGGCAGGCTTTTGGACCGCACTGTACTGTATCTTCAGCCATTTGAAACTGTGGAATATCTTGAAACAAGCCCATGAATGTTTAATTACCAGCCATTATGCCAGAAATTGATCTTGATTCAAGTAGGACAATGATTATGGCTCTAGTTGACTTTGCTGTTCTGCCGTCAGGCTAAAACTGCCCACTTCTGCAGACACAATGAATTTGATGAGGTTTTTACCACACACAAAACATCGTTGCTCACCACAAAGCATGCTGGGAGTGAAACAGGATTGTAAATGCATCAGGAGTGGCCAGCAGCAGTCTTGCTTTACCCATTTTAAAACCATTCAGAACAGGCAGCATTTGTCATTTCCACAGTTCCACATGCAGTGCCAGTCTGCGTAAAGCATTTTCTTGCACTTCCAGATAAGGGGCTTGCGTGAACCTTGCACTTTTCAGAAAGAGACGCAGCTGAAGTACTTAGCCAGGCACATGCTTTAGATAAATCAAAGTGGAAAAGATTTTGGCTAGGTAGAGAGGGGTGGGTGAATTCTGTATAACCTCACATTTACCATTTTATGCAAATGTGAACTAATGGCTCAAGGAGAGGCTCTAAGCTGTGGGCAACCTTTTGTTTTCCTTTTTTCCCAATTTTAATGGTTCCTGCAATTTTGTATGCCCTAAGAAACACGTTTTCTTGGGGCATTTATTGAGAGATTCTCACAATTCTGACTTTCTGGCGATTGTGAGTTTATATCTCACAATTCAGATTTTATAAAAATGTATATAACAATTGCAAGTTTATGTATTTTAATTCTGACTTTTTTTCCTCAGAATTGCGAGTTTATATCTTGATAAATGTCGCAATTACCTTTTTATTATTATTATTATTTTTTATATTCCATGGTAGGAACTAGCTTTCATAGAAAGCAGTACTTGAATAGGTTGTATATATTAACAGGTACTTTTACTACAGTGAAAATGCACTATAAACATATTTATATTTAAAAAAAAAAAAAATATATATATATATATATATATATATATATATATATATATATATATACACATACATACAGTCAAACCAAAAATTAAAAAAAAATATATTTTTTTATTTTTACTAGTGGGTGCAGGACACTATAGTTCATTTATGTAAGTGAGGATAGCAAAATAAAGTAAACTGTGACATATTATACCCCAAAATTCTTCATACAGTGGACTACCAGTAAAAGTGATAAAAATTTGGGACTAAACATTATTCAGACACTTTGACCTGACCATGTTTTGCTTAAGTGTTATCTGACATAATTAAGATTTTTTTTTTTTTTTTTTGACACAGTTTAACTCTGAGATCTTGTCATATTTTATTACCATTTTAAACAATAGTGAATAAACTGTAATAATGAAATGTTCAAGGTGTCTGAATACATTTTGGTTTGACTGTACACACACACACACACACACACACATTTGTTTTTGTGAATTGTGGGGACATTCCATAGGCGTAATGGGTTTTATGCTGTACAAACTGTATTTTCTATCCCCCTATACCTAAACCTACCCATCACAGAAAACTGTGCACATTTTTACTTTCTCAAAAAACTCATTCTGTATGATTTATAAGCCTTTTGAAAAATGGGGACATGGGGTAATGTCCTCAAAAGTCACCCTCTCCTTGTATTATCTATGTCATACCATGTCATTATACAAATATATATATATATATATATATATATATATATACATATCTATATATATATATATATATATATATATATACATATATAATATTCAGTAAATCTGACTCAATCAAAAAAGTCTGACTCAAAAATGAGTTCCATGTTGATTAATTTCATGATTATGTTGTTAAAGAAAATAATCAATTTAGTAACCCAGAAATCACTATTTTTGTATAGTGCTGCAGAAGAAATTTTGTAAGTATGAAAACATTACATAAGCCTGCTGCTGGAGTTGTTGGTGGCATTTAAGAATATCACAGTAAATGAACAGAAAATAAAAACAACATCAGGAAAATACCGGCAATCATTATAAATTCAGTAAATTTGGCAGCTTGTTCCTTGTCTAAGTGACCAGTGCCTCACATTATTTTATGGGCTCTGGCATGATTACACTTTTTAAGATTGAATATGATACATTTTGATATGCTTTATCAAATTGTGGCACGCTTTGTTATAGTTTATCAGTTTATCTGCTATTTATCAAAGTATGTAGGGAAATCAAAGAAAATGTCTTTTAAGTAAAACAATAGAGAGAACTGTAGCAAAGATGAGAGCAGTTTCTTATAACATCTGTGCTTACGGATTCAGGTTAGACTTCAAACGTGCTCCTTAGCTGTTCACACAACATCAAAGAGACTCAGATCCACCTGCTACAGATGAATGCACTTGATTGATTAAGAAAACTTATGCAACATCTAAGATGTGACCTTTTGACCTTATATGAGCTTTAAATCACTGACTAAGCGCTTCAGTAAACACACAAGTTTATCTGCACTTACTGTCTGTTTTGTTTTAGCACCTAATTCAATCCTAGTTTCTCAAAACAGTATGTAAGCTGTTTTGAGTTTGCAAAAATAAAAAAATAAATAAAAATAATAAAATAAAAAAAAATCTCATATTAGTTGTCGGTCCTTTTTTTTATGGATCCAACTCCATTCCATACAGTCAGTATCGATTCCTTTCCATCGCTTATCTTATTCTCACAAAGTTCCTTTTTCTTACTCAATGTCTAATTCTCGCTGTTTTTTTTTCTAAAATCTCAATCATTCAGTTCTCTCTGTGGCCTCTCTGTGACGGGGCTGCTGTTTGCCGTGACCTTGTAGCTCTTGTGTTGTGCTGCTGCCAGTCGTCTGTCCAATTACAGCATCCTTTTAGGGTCTGCCTCAAAGCATATCAGCTTGGCAATCCTATTCTCCGTCCAGATCAAAGCAGACAGCAACTTCACAAAGCCCCTAAGTTTTTTTTTTTTTTTTTTTTACACACTTACTCTTTTGTGTTCTTTGATGTCCTCCGCATAGGTATTGCACTGGACAGCAAGAATGATGAAATTCAAAACTCCCCGCACAGCACACAAAACAGCTGTCAGCTATTGTTAGCGTCTTAAATGAGTCCTCATGCCAGGCTTTGACATTTGGCTATTTGTTTTTAATAATGTCTTTCTTTTATCATTTCAAACCAATACACAATCCTGCCGTTCAGCTCTCTTCCTAACATAATAGTTGCTTAAATGTCAGTCTGCTATGCTTAGACTGAACTCTGTTTCGTGTTTTTGTGTGCGTTTATCTACTTTGCACACTTATTATGATATGATATTGGATCTGTTTCACAACCTCAATGCCTACTACCTACATAGGCAGCTGCCTTCTGAAGTAACATGTTAACTTTCATGGAACTTCTTGATACTTTTCAGGGTAACACTTTAGAATACTGATCCTTCATTAATGAATAGCTACACAGGAACAAATGAGTAATGCATTATTAACACTCTAGTAACTTCTATAAACTAACAAGATAAGCCAGATTTGGCCCAGACTCTGTTGCTATCTTGCAAGTATTACATTTCGATTGACGGTTAAAAAGACAAACATTATTTTTCTTTGGAACAGCATGTATTGTTCACAATAAGATCAGGGAAAATGCAGTAAATGGTGGTCAGTTTTGATTTCACTTTGACTATAAGATCGCTTCTGCAAGTATTGCATGGAAATAGCAAATAAATAAGTCTATGTGAGGTTGTTAGATGCACATATTGCAGTATTTACCAATTTAACATGTCAAAGTTCCATCTTGTCATGCTGATAAACGAAGCGTCTCTGCTGTTTCTCTCATTTAAATGTTCCAGGCATTTGCGCATAAATCCTCAGTATTTGCTTTATTGATCTGACACTCCATCAAAAGTGGTAAACGTGCATCACCTTCACCTCCTGCTTTAAACCATAACACTCGGAGCGGGATGAAAAGGTGAAGAGGCGTCTTTCACTAGACATCGCTCTTAGGCATTTCCCCTCAAGGCTGCTAGAATGACACTTCAACAAATTGAAATTGATGGCCATTTCACTAGTAGAAGAATGACATTTGCAGTGAATTTAGACTGAGATCCAGTATTTTAAAGCTCAGTTATTTCAGTTTAACCCTTCCTTAAGACCTCATTAGGAGACAAATTCTTCCACCATGAACCTCCTGCACCAAAACATCTCATTGAGTTCTTTTACTTTTTGTTGCAGTTGCTCTGGGCTGCTTGTAATTTCCTGAGCCAGTAATCAACAGGTAGCCTACCGTGCTGTTTGGCTCTATCTGCCTCTCCACGCTGTTGAACAGATTGGCATCACTTTATGAAAGAGAGAGTGCATTTCTCTGAATTTCAGTAGCAGCCCAAATCTATATCATGACTCACCAGGGTCGACAATAAACAGCTAACTACACTTAAGCTAAAAGCTATTTCCCAAACTGAACCATGGAAAAATTCATTAACAAGTTTCATTAAAAATGTATTTTTTTTTTTTTTTTTTTTTTTTCAGCAGTAGGACTATGAATAATAAAAAATGAATAAATGAATGTTGACAATTCCCCCCCCCCCCCCCGTGAATCAGTTTTCACTCAACAGAACAATTAAATTGAAGCCGAGAGTAAAATGCTCTTTTCAACACCACTTCTCTGATAATATGTGTGCTCCATTGTTAAATTTCTCATATTTTTCCTCATTTATAAGCTTTGAACAAAAGCATCTGCTAAATGAATAACTGTAAATTGTGAGCCTTTAGAGCCATATGTACAGCCTTACAACCGAAGAATAAACACATGGCCTTCCTAAATGTATATATATCCTTGTCCAGTGTAGTTGTTTTTGAATTCTCTCTATTTTTTCCAAGAGAGAACTATTCTTTACAACAGTATTGACTCTGTACTTCACTATATTAATAAAAATGTAGGCCGTGTCCCTACAACCACACAATATTTTGACCTCGCATTCACTGAAATGGTCTCGAGGGAATCGATGCATGGCACAGGGTCAAACAGGCATATATTGCTCTAAGTGTTCTGAATTCATAAGCATTCTTATGAACCCTCATCAACAAACAAACAGATGACTTACTATGGCCACCTCGCTCCAGGTTTAATGGCAGCCATTAATTATTTGACTTAAATTTAATTTTGGAAGCTTATTTCATTATGCAGGGTTTCAACGGAGGGACTGAACCTCTGACCTGCGCTGAGAGAGTGTGTGTGTACCTAATGTTTAGTCAGTCATAAATAGCCACTTATCTGTTGTACAACCTTTAGTGGTGATGACTTAGAGCAGAGCAAGAGCTGGACGGTAATTGTGCTCTCATTAACGGGTTGTCTGTGCAGTGTAATTATGGACCTCACTCAGGAAATAATACCAAATGTTAATAGGTCAATAGACATCAAGTTGTTAATTCGGGTGTGAAGATGAACATTTTTGTTTAATAGGTGGCCTATTTTTGTGATGAGCATTTCAAAGGTGCCATATCTATCAATCAATCAATCAATCTATCTATCTATCTATCTATCTGTCTGTCTGTCTGTCTGTCTGTCTGTCTGTCTGTCTGTCTGTCTGTCTGTCTGTCTGTCTGTCTGTCTGTCTGTCTGTCTGTCTGTCTGTCTGTCTGTCTGTCTGTCTGTCTGTCTCCTTGGTCTCTCCTATAAACACACTATGTCTAACAAGGCTGTCACTGTGATTAACACCTTTTGTTTGGAGTTACTGTGTGTTCTCTGCCCATTATAGATAGTTCTTTGATCATTACTTTCCCCCCATGGCTACAAATCATCACCCTCCTTTGTTCTGCATGCTGAAATTTGCATCTTTGTAATCTTGTAAATGTGTGTCTGCATCATGTCTGTGCCATGCAATTTTCATATGTATGATTTGTGTGTATAATGGCTGTGCAGGTGTGCATTTTTCACCACTCATCATTTGATACAATTCACTTCACAAACGATTGTGTTCTTCTGTCGCTCACAAATATCTTGACATTTACCACTTCAGATACTGTACCATGTTTAATGCAATTCCAAATGTAGAAAGAGCCTAAACATTCAGTCCTGTCAATCATCATTAAGGAGCGTATATAAGCCGCAGTCACTGCGTCATCCCAGCGACTATTCTTCCAGCATCCCTCCTCCTCCCCATCTCCTCCTCTATTTCTTTTATTCTCCCTCTGCGCAGTACTGTTATAGGGGGGTTTAACTCGGAGCTCAAGCCGAGCCTCTGGTTCGAGCCTCCTTCGAGGACAGAAAGCCAAGTTTGTTTTACTATTAATCATTCAGACTGAATGGGCAGGTGAACTTGTGAAACCTAATTAAAATGTTGAGGTTTATTGTGAAGTTCAACTAGGTAGGTTGTGTATGTGTGTATATATATATATATATATATATATATATCAAACATATTGGAGACGTTGCTGCAGTTTTTCTGGATTTAGTCTGTCTCATTTTTTTCTGTTTCTTCATGTAATCACAGATGGACTTGATAATGGTGAGATCAGATCTCTGTGTGGAACACACTGGCTGTTGTCAGACTGCTTGTGCATGCAAAAATCTCACTGGATTATTACAATTAATGGCAAAAGGAATGTTTGGAAATGAAAACTGATATTGCCTACTGACACACTACAGCAAAAGATATAAATAACTGGCTTAAAACAAGTTTTTGGGGTGAAAATACTAATGTGCCTAAGACTTTTGCACAGTAATATACGTGACCCTGAACCACAAAACCAGTCGTAAGTAGCACGGGTATATTTGTAGCAATAGCCAACAATACATTGTATGAGTCAAAATTATTGATTTTTCTTTTATGCCAAAAATCATTCAGATATTAAGTAAAGATCATGTTCCATGAAGATATTTTGTAAATTTCCTACTGTAAATATATCAAAAATGTATTTTTGTGAGTGGATATGCATTGCTAAGGACTTCATTTGGACAACTTTAAAGGTGAATTTCTCAATATTTTGATTTTTTTGTACCCTCAGATTCCAGATTTTCAAATAGTTTATAATAGTTGTGCTTTTGCTATTTTTAAAATATTTCTATAGCTTTCATTTATTTTGGTTTTCAGTAATTTTAGTATTTCAACTTAAACAAATATTAGAAATGTTGCCTTGGAAAGTAACTGAAATAAATGTTTAAGTTTTTCATTTAATATTTATACTTTATTTTATTTCAACTTTAATTTTTAAAAACTGATTTAAATTGTTTTAGTTAACAGTAATAACACTAGGATGTGTACCAAAGCCAATATCTATATCTGTAGCGATGGCAAATTTATTTATATTATTATTTTGTATATTATTTTTGTGGGCTTAAACTGTTAGTTTGTCAAAACTGTGTAAAAAAAAAGATGCATTTTAAATGTAATTCTGTTAACTTAATAGTTTCAATATAGAAATATGCCTTGTATAATATCAATATAAAAATATGCCTTGTATAATTCATAAAAATATTACTATTACATTTTTTTTGTAAATATATTCTATCTAGATATTGTAGATAATCAATCTACAGAGTGTGTGCATGTTTGTCTTTGGGGTTCCCCCCACACAACAGGATTTCTGATCATAAATATTGAACATGTTGTATATTTATGATTTGAGATCGGTGTGGCCTTTGAGATGTTCTTTCAAGCAGATTCAATCCCTCTTAACACACATCACACCACAGGAAAATCTGATCAGATAATCTGTAGAACCATCAAGATAATCTGAACTTTACCTAGGATTGTTAGAAAGGGGAGAATTGGGCCCAAAATTAGCACGATTATCTTGTAGTATGTGGGTGCCTTTAAGCATGAAAGTACAAAAAAGTATAAAAAAGTATGTGGGCAGTTGTGGCCTAATGGTTTGAAAGTCAGACTTGTAATCCGAAGATTCACGGGTTTGAGTCGTAGTACCAGCAGGAAATGTAGATGGGGGGAGTGAATGAACAGCGCTCTCTTCCACCCTCATTACCCACAACTGAGGTACCCTTGAGTAAGTCACCTAACCTCCAGTTGCTCCCCGCAAACATGGTTGCCCACTGCTCCGGGTTTGTGTTCATGGTGTGTGTGTGTTCACTACTGTGTGTGTGCACTTGGATGGGTGAAATGCAGAGTATGGGACACCATACTTGGTCACATGTCATGTCAAAATGACGCATCCGGTGTTCGGTGTCCAAGCCGCCATGCGGCACGATGCCTAGTCCTGTGTGCTAACTGTCTTTTTACAGTACTGGAAACAAGAAATCTAAACCGTACTGGACCAAGGACAAAAAAAAGCTATTCTTTTAGAAGTGAGGGGAAAAACACCCAAGGCTGTCGCAATAATCGTTCACTCTTGCTCACAAGCCTGGCATGAGAAAATGAATTCAAGCGCACAGTGGAAGTGATGAAAAAAATGAAAACTTTGTTGTTCATTCCATTTTATTTTTGACAATATACACTGTTTCAAGTCTTTCAACAGGCTTATTTTGAACGCTAAATGCAAGACAGTACTTCTTCCTTCTCAATTAACACGAAATCATCCATCGCGTTTGAGTTCAGCAGATGACTTGCGGGGCCTATTTTAGTCCCTTAATTTTTTTATTATGGCTTAATGGTTACTAAAAACTTTACTAAGGTGAAATACTTAATGACAGCCTTAAGGTTCCTTAAGTGGTTTTTTCTTGCAACCCATGTTTCATTAGGGGTTCCCTTAACCTTATACTGTAACTTAGGGTTTTTTTAACTTAGGCGGCTTTCATGCAACGGGCCCTGAGCCTTGGCTTAATGGTAGTCGCATGTGCTCTGACAAGTCAAGACATGTTGCTAATGCAGGCAATGCAAGTTCATGCACAGCTCAGGTCATTTTATGATCTCATTCCCCATTTCTTTTCCTCTCTACTCTCTCATCATTAGAAGTGGCAGAAGACCAAAAAAAGAAATCACACCCTTGCCAATTGTGCAGTGAATTGTGCTATGATCCACACCTGGCTAGGACACAACAGATCAGCCGACTGTCCAATTACTTTTGGGTTGTGAATAAATGAGGGTGTAATTTCTACACAGTTCACGGTTTATGGATGTAAATGCAGTCAAATTAAAGCTGGCCTTCCGTACCGCAGGTGCACATTTTCAAATCAAGTGCATCACAGTCCTAACACTGCTGTCGAATATCCAAAACACACACATTCAAGCTCTTTTAATTATATATATATATATATATATATATATATATATATATATATATATATATATATATATATATATATATAAAATTGCAGCATTATCTTGCGCCACTCTCCTAGCATATGTCTGGTACGTTAGTTTGGCGCACTTCTCAACCTCACACCATGTAACAGTATAGTAAGGTCTTTTCTCACTCTTTACAGCTTTATTCTTGCTCCATTGTATTTAAATCATTTGTCTACCACTTGTTCCGCTGTTTCCGTCTCACACAGAATTGAATCTCACCTCATGAAAGCATGTGAGTGCATTGGGGAGGGTTTTACACCAGGATGCGTGGCATGTTGTGAAAGCTCATAATAGATGTTCTTTAATATCCTTTGCTCAATTCTGTGGGAGATAGCGCTCGGTTTAACAAGCCCCTGTCTCTGCACCGCCTTATCTGCAGGCAGCAAACATTTAATTTGAATTTGGCTCTTTTTGACATCCATTGGATGAAACAAGTCCTCCACAGTGAAGTGGCAAATCATCTTTTTCATGGTTGATACACAACAATGCCCCAGGTAATCTAGGTGGCTTCCTGATATTTTAGTCATTTTTGGAGCTTGCATACTGTAAGTTGCTTAATGTGTTAAACATTCATCATTTGAAGGTCAGCGTGTCTTTGGTAGCTGAAACAGTTCCAGCTGCGTTCAGTCAACAATCTGGCGAATCTTATGTTCTTCCACCACAAAATTCTGTTAGTTTAATGCAAAATGAATGAGGCTTTGATACAGTAATTGACGATGACCTTTATCTTTACCCCGATAGGTTGTTTTACTAATGGACTTGAGAATGTAAAGCTCCCCTAAGAATAGGTTTCAAAAAGAGTGATAAGAAAGGATATAAATGACATGCTGATAAGGAGCCTTGTATCTCATTTATGAGAATATATCACCTCTACAAATACAAGGCTGTAATCTAGTGGTGCCTCCGCTCAGGAACTGAGAAGCTATTAGAGCTGTTTACAGGCTGTCCTTATGTTCATAATACACAGGCAGCCCTGAAAAACCTGTTGATTTTAGTGTGTGCTGGTCACATATAGGTGCTAAGAATGAACCTAAATAATAGACTCTCTATATAATGGAATCATGTCCTACTTCTTTTGAGTGGATGTGTTTGAATCATTATATGAATCTTTGCAGTAGATCATGGGATGCTATAACACCATTTTCAAGCAACTGTCCCTACGTTTTTGTTTGTTTGTTTGTTTTTTAAAGCCATTTTAACCCATTTAGAGTGTGATGTTAGAACCAAGATGCCATGGGTGACCCTTAAACATAATTCAGTATGACTGCCCTCTTTATATGTTGTTTATTAATGATATAGCAAAATAAGCTAATGTTTCACCTTCATCCTTTTTCGGTTAATATGTACAATTTTTAGGGCTGTCGATTTAATGCGTTAATTACATTAATTAATTACGGTGAAAAATAATACATTAAAATTATTAATGCATTTAACGCACTTGCCCTGCCCCAGACCTACGTAGGTCATCTGACATTTCATACAGTTGATTGATGACAAAAATGATGCAGGGCAACTATTCACTGCATGATAAAGCCTATAAAATGTAGTTAGAATGTCCCTAAAATTCAAAATATGGAGCAAAACTGCACCTATATGAGTTTTTGTCTCATATTTACATCATATGTGATCTTTATCATGAGTAACAAGGGCAATATCACACAAGTGCTGTTTTTCTGCCCAGAATAGCATGAGTGTAAATGTGATACTGATTTTATACAACAGTTCAATAAATAATACCTTAATATTGTGATATTTTAGACACAATATTCTCTGTTTTGATAAATTTTGCCAACAAAAATATAAAGATAACGCAGAACTGTTCGTCTCTGAACAACACAGCTGCTACAAGCCCAACAAGCCTAATGGTTCAATGGACCATTCATAAAGAGAACCAGTTACTTCACTCCTGAATGAATCAGCCGTTCGAACGAATCAAATGAATGAATGACTCAATGGCTTAATCATTAAGACATTTACTGCCACCTACTGGCAGTTGTAGTTTCTTATTTAGAGTATGATTTCATTTAAAATAAATAAATAAATAAAGGTATAGTTCACCCAAAAATGAAAATTCAGTCATCATTTACTCACCCTCATGGTCCAAAAGAGTATGTGTAATAAATTCTGTTGAATCAAATAAAATATTTCTTGCTGAAGCTATTTTTTGCAATGTCTATTTGATGCTTTACACAATAATGGCTTTAAATTATCATTTGAGAGTCATTTCTCAGGCAAATTTGATGTGTGATTATTTTGCGATTAATTAATCACCACATCATGTAATTAATTCGATTAAAAATTAATCGTTTGACAGCCCTAATTATAATTATTATGTAACTGTGTATGTTGACTGGAATAAAAAAATCTTGATGATGATGATCAATGCATTAGGTATTATGCATTAACTAACCAAGATTAATAAATTCTATAAAAAATGTAAAATTCTACATTTGCTAATACATTTTTAATATTTAATGTATTATGAATGAACAAATTAATTAAAAATAAATTATATGAAGAAAAAAAAAAACAGTGATTGAATAATTCATCAGATTAATAGATTATGAACTGGTTGTAATAGTAGGACCTTGGATATTAGCACAAAATCATAGTCATACAGTAGGTTAAAAAAAAATTCTAGGGAAAATGCATTGCATACAAAAGACACATTGGAAACACAGTCAAGAAGATGGAAACACAACTTTGCTCTTTGTGAAAGTGGCCTTTTCCATATGAGAAACCATCATTTTAGAAACTAAAATAACATTTCCTGATCAAATGCATTAGCAAACATACACTTTTTCTAATCTAGGAGTTCTACTGAGAACAGAAACGTGTTTAAACCAGAAGTTTGAGGATGTGCTCAAAATGACTGCATACTAAAATAGGCAGCCAAGCACATTTGGACCAAGAAGAAGACATGGAGTAAACAAAGAAAAGCCGTGACATGCTTCTCATTTGGCACTGGAGTCCACAGAGGGAGAAGAATGGTTCTTCTATGGCTGTTTCAAGGACTTGCCAGGGCGGATATGGTTGAGTGAACTTCCTGAGTCTGTGAGAACAGAATGTTCCACTATTTTTGTGTCTTCAATGGCATTAGTACTCTGTCCTTTTCAGTTTTAAAAAGAAGACTTCATGCTGTGGCCAATCACAGGTCTGTAAATGTCAGGTCCATGGTACTCAGTTTGTGGTACAGTATAAGTATTTCTGATTTTCCCTCCAATCATGGTAATGATCATTTAGGTAAGCACTTCCCACAGCGGCTGGTCTTATTATTTGCAGTTTGACTGAGGCTCGTTTTGTCAGAAAGCCCTGTGAGCACCGTTTTTATTGCAGCCTGGATATTTTTTAAAGGTTGTCCTTAAAATGTTTAAATGGAGATTCAGTAAAGTAGACTTTGTGAGCGGAATACGGGAAGACTCTTGAGCAGCCTTGAGATTTGGCCTGGCCTCCATTTCAGATGTTGGACTGAGATATTAATGCATTCTCTAGTGTTGTGTTTCCCTTAAACGCGTGTGTATAGATGTCGTAAGACGTCCACTTTTCTACAGGGCTCTACTTGTACTAGTAGGTACAGTGCAGTTCATTTGAACATCAAAGCTTTGCTACGAGCTGCATATTGTATTATAAAAACAAAAGATGTGAGTGATTTGATGAAATAGTAATTGAATCACTCTTATGAGGTACGGATGTCTGGAGAAACATCTGTGAAACAAGTTGGCCATTAAATATGCAACAGCATATTCAAAAATTCCTTTTGCATAAGATGGCAGTGCTTTAAAGAGAATTATCATGGCCTAAAGCTCTTTCAAGTACTGCCATTTAGCGTGTGTGAATCTGATTGAAATCATCTCCGTTCTGCTTTTGTTTATATCCAGTGTTGAGGTAAACTAAAGTCTGAATAAATTCTTATCTGAAATCACTATCTGACCTTAATGTATAATCATTTTTCAGTTGCAGAGCTGAAGGTGAAGTGTGCCATTTCTTTTATGTTAAAATAATTTCTCAGTCCCATATCAACATGCAGAGACAGCTGACACATTCTTAAAATTTCCCCAAAAAGTGCAAATAAGTTTAAATATTATGAAGCCAATCAATGAAGTGGCCTTTTTCTAAAAAAAAAAGAAAAAAGAAAAAAAGAAGCCTATGACGGCCATTTTTAACATTTCTGTCAAGCTTAACAAAATGTGTGTTTAGTAATTCGGTCACAATTGTTGCAGTATAATAGCATAAGTAAGTCCTGAGAAATACTTATTAACAGTGCATATGTTACGCATTCTTAACTGTCATCACTACTGTAAATACTTTGTTTTTGGGAGGGCTCTTAAAAGCTCTGTCTGCTGCTTTTGAAGCATTCTGACAACATCATGTTCAGAGTTCTAGCTCTACTGTCATTAGTCATATAATAGAAAATAACATAACTGAATTATTTTTCTCGTGGTGCTGCTAGATGCCAAAAATTACACTCTTCAGCTTGTAGAATTATGTGGTGTACGCCGTTACCTGTTTATTCTGGAATCCATTTGAACTAAGACTTTGAGACATTGTTCTGTGTTCAGTAATGTAGTATGTTGTGAAAAGTGGTGGCTAAAGGAGATTTTAATCAAGCTAAATGGCAGATATTGGCATAACAGTCTTGCAGCTAATCCTTTCATTAGGCAAAGGTCACTGTATTAAAGCCTGAGAAATGGCAGGGAAATCTTCAGCACACATGAAGTCAGGGGGTGGTCGCAGTGTGGCGTTGACATACTTACCTTCTTGTCAGTTAAAAACAAAACAAACAAAAAAAAAAATTGTGAGCCAGAGGCTTGCTTTTCTTATCCTGGTCAGCAAAATGCAGCCCTGAGATAATTACATAAAAGGACCTTTTAGAAACTCAGAAAAAGGATGAATTTCAATTTCATGCCTACTTATTTTTAACACTAAATTCTTACTAAACTCTTGCCAACAACAGCAGACTTTATTTGTGATTACCTTGTTCACCAAGATGTGTACGGACAGAGATAAGCAATTTCAGAACACTGTGTGTGACAAACACAAAACTTGTTTGGTGATGGATATGAGCTTCATAGAAGATCTTGTATGTCAAACACACAGTAAGTATTCATTACTTAGCATTCATTAATCAGAAAATGTGTTTGCACCATCAAATATAGTACATTAGGTACTGGTACGTTTGCTAAAACATCATGAAGTTGAATGGAACAGATCGGAAAAGAACTCGACTCGGCACACACAGTTGCAAGGTTTATTAGAGAATCGGGACTATAAAGGTATGCAGGATTCTACTAGTCTCTGAGCAAACCACACAACTAGTCCTTTTCTAAATGCAATACTATAGCAAACCTGGCTGCCATGGTTAGTGATACAGTAATATAATTAAAGAAATGGATTTTTAAATGCAAAAACTAGTGTATCAGGTCACGACATGGATAACTGGGAAGAAGAAAGAAAATGCTTCAACATAAGTTATTCCTATTACTATGGGTCATATTCATTTTAAATAATAATAATAATAAAAAATCATTAGGAAGGAAAGCAGCACCTCTGCCTCGTTTAGGGCTGACACTACTATACCATAGATTATATTCTTTAATATCTCTGTGTATATATGGCCAGTCAGCGAGAATGAACACCACATGAATTGTACCGCAGCCCACACTGTAAACGTCTCCTTCATGAGTTTGTTTGTTTCTCATTTACAGCGGAATTTGGTTCGAAGAGGATGGGTAGCCAAACCCTCCAACTCACAGACATTTACTGGGCACATACACACACGTCGCTGCATGGAACAAGATACAGCTCCAAGAAAATAAGCCGTAACAAGGAGAGGAGAAGAAATCAAGAGAGGAGGAGGAGGAGGAGTTTTGGGCATCTGTGGTGCAGAGTTAAAAGGAGTCCATGGCCTTGAATTCGCTGAGGGCTTGGACGGGGGAGATGTGTTTCTTCTGCGAGCCTCGCCTGACACGGGTCTGGCACTCTTCCGGTTTCTCTCTCTTCACCAGGGGTTTCTTCTCTGGGGCCTTCATGCGCCAAGAAACCACTGGGGAATTGACTGCTGCTGTGCCGTACACCTTCTGGTACTTGGTGGAAGCTACGTAGGAAGCCTTGACCGTGAGGACCACGGCATTCATCAAGTTCTTGGCTGCCTGGATGAGGGATGTAGCACTGTCCAGCTGCATATGAGGCAACGGGGAAGAGAACATTCAGGTTAGTGTCTGTATTTTGTGAACAGTTGTTCAGTCATGAAACTTGCCACAGACTGCAGTCACATCATTTACTACATGCCAACGGCACACCGATTGGCCTCTGCTGATTCTGCAGCCAATGAGCTTGCAATATATGAACATTTAAATAGTCTGGTTCAATGTTTGTTGTAAGCTAGTCCTGCAATGTGCTATCAGAGTTCCTCTGAAACCCTCCACCTCCCCCAGCTCCACCTGTCTAGAACTGCCACACGATTTATGTGCCTATTCATGTAGCAGCAGCATATCTTACATGCGCACAGCAGTCTGTCTATCTATTGGCAGTAGAGAGTCCATAAATGCTCTGCAGCAGCAACATGCGTAGCAGATCTAGTCCACCAAGACCAACATCACTGTCACTGTATTATACAATTATTTTATTTTTATATCCATTAAAGGGTTAGTTCACCCAAAAATGAAAATTCTGTCATTAATTACTCACCCTCATGTCGTTCCAAACCCGTAAGACCTTTGTTCATCTTCCGAACGCCGGCTCAGTATTGACGTATTGTGAGCACCACAACACGTGTGTGATGCCGATGCAGCAGCTGGCCAATAATGAGTCGGCGTTCGGACGTAGAACACGGAAGCACTGCACTGTGTTCGGTATGTCAAAAGCGTAGGAGAACTGTAGTCTGTAGTCACATGGACTATTTTAACACTGTCTTTACCTTTCTGGACTTCAAAAGGTGCAATGACGTAACTGCCTATGTGTGGTTCAGAAACACTCGGATTTCATCAAAAATATCTTAATTTGTGTTCCGAAGATGAATGAAGGTCTTACGGGTTTAGGATGACATGAGGGTGAGTACTAAAAGACCCGCTGAAGTGTCTTGGATCGCGCAGCATTATTCAATGTGTTGACGTAATTTCAACTGAAACAGGAAGACGGGGCGGGACATATCGAACAGCTCCGGCCCTTTTTTAAAATAGCCAATGGCGTTTTGTTTATACTACAGTTCGACCAGAGCCGTTAAACTTGGTAAAACCTCTGTTTCCTTCTAATCTCTAACCGTTTCTCCTCCTAATGCCCTCTACATTACTTTAAAATGCTACAGCATTCTGTGCAGAATTCAAATGGGTCCGGTACCTTTTGTGTCTGAGCTGACTCGCGGTCCGCAAATATGATCCACTCTGTGCTCTCATGTCTCTGGACCAGAGCAAACTGTGGCAGTTCACGTGACACTGATGCGAAAACGGACTTCATTTGCGTCAATGGAAAGCATATTTACACTGTCTGAATCGTTCCCTACTCTCTATATAGTGCAAGTGGTGTGCCATTCACCATGTAGAAACTAGTAAATGTGTGAACAAATGACCGATTTCAGCCACAGCCTCAGCGTCTTTTTATAGTGCAGGAGGGGCGGGACTTCAGATTTTAGAGGGCATTTGATTGGACAGAAGTTTTGATGAGAAACTGAAGTGCGATGTGATGTCATGAATATCCATGATCCATTTTAGCGGAAGTGAGAGACTGTGGAAGTTTTGAATGCTCCTAAATGCGAATTTTGTCATTGTTTTGGAACAGACCAGCTTATTCATAACCTTGAGGCTAACATATTCATACTAAAAGCTAAAAAACTTCAATTTTGATTTCAGAGAGTTGTCCAGAGAGTTGTAATGATTGAAATATGGTTATATATGGAATAAGCTATTAATAAAATGTTTTGAGCCAAATGCATAGTATATAAAGAAATTATGTTTTTGCATAATTGGGCTACAGTCTTTATCTGTTTGTCCAAGTATAAATGACCCTAATTGGATATTTGAAGGATTAAATATGCAAAGTGCATCACAGCTGTTTTGGAGCATGCACAAAACGCTGAGACCAATTGTTGTCCGATTAACGTGGCCATTATGTAGGTCAATTAGTCCGACTTCACAAAAAACAGACTGGTATGATTTTAGTCAGACTAAAGCCACGATCACTCTTTCAGCACACAAAACGGTTGTGATGAGACATCAGGTCCTGTGGCATCTTTTTAAAAAATAAATAAATAAATTCAACATAATAATAAATACAGAATGCAAAAACATATTCCCCTTCTTGCAACACTCCAAACCTCATGTACATACTTAATTAAATAGCAACACAATACGTATGGCCGGAATCGTCTTACCCCTGAAACAATGAGTTCTCCTCCCAGGTTCTGAACCTCAGCCTTGACCTTGCTGCAGATGTTGAGCTGATGGCAGTAGAGGGCGATTCTCTGGAGGTACGCCAATAAGTCCTGCTTACAGGCTGAGTCCGGACACTAAAAGAGATGGGAATACATAGCAAAGACATGACCTTTACATATTCACTGTGTAGAGCAAATATGAGGGGAGGATGGTAAAGTGATGATGACTGAAGATGAAATTAGTTCCATCTTGAAGATGACTCAGGGGTTTGTCATCATCACATATTGGCAAAATCTCGTAAATCTCCTGCTATTATCACGATTGTTTATTCTGTTAATGGGAACACTGTACACATAAATATACAGCACATCGGTAAACAAGCAAAATGAAATTGAAATTACTTCTTACCCATGAGGGTTCGAAGAAACATTTCATGTTGGACACCAGCCCATATCACAATAAATGAAACTTCCTTAATTTCCTTGAAAAGTTTTGAAACCATGGATGATATTTCTGATGTCATGACACAGCGATTTCTTATCTCATGAATATTAATTAGGTCTTGATGATGTTGCTGGGTAACCTTCCTGCAGTCACAAACTACTCAATAATCATAAGCCAGGGCTTTTGCATAAAATAATTGGCAGTGTGTGCAGACTTTGCATTGAGATCAGACCAGTTTTCATTATGTGCACGTGTTTACATCATTTAACTGGCTTTCACTGTTTTATTAACTCTTTGAAAGCACATGTATCCTAAATTTGTCAGCATACTCCCGTCCTACAAGTATATTTATCTGGAGATTTGATCTTCAGCATTTTGTCTTCTTAGAGGCATCAAAACTGTAATTTGAGCAGTCAGATTAAATCACTATTACTGGTTACCTACTTTTCTAGATAGTTTCAGTCTGCTTATGTCCATCTACTGCATTTATATCTAAGAACACGCCCTATTTTGTGTGCCATTTCTGTCTCCCCTTCGAAGAAATACATGAACATGTCCCATTTAATGTTATGATTTTTTTTGGATTAATAATTTTAAACACAGCACCTTGAATGCCAAGACACAGCGGTTAACTCAGTGACTTTGCATAAAGCAGTAAGTCCTGTCAGAAGTTGTTATATAGTTGGCTACATTTTTTTTTCTCCCCTAGCTTTACATGAACTTGGAGTGAAAAAGACTGATGAGACACATTTAATAACAGTTGAAGCTGCTTTATCTTTGACACGGCTGAGCAGCTGTAACATCCTTAGTGTTTAGCGTTCAAGTGTCTCTCTGTAGGAAGCGACCTCTCGCTGTGCTGGGGGATGGCAAGGGGGAAGTGGAGAAATGGAGAACCCTCTTTTCTCGCCTCCAGGGCCCAGCAGCTTTAGGTCTGCCATGTCAAGTTCAGCAGTTACAGGAGTTGTAAGAGTGTGTTTCTAAGGAGGGCTGACTGCTGTCGTGAACACATACACCACTGCGACCCAGCCTGGCAGTGCTCTACTGCAGTGGTTTTGCAATCCAACAAACTTGCGTCCATGTCCAGTCCATGTTAGTAACCTGTCATTTGGTAGAATGTAACTAAATTAGGCAGATATTCACACCAAAAATAAATACTTTTTGAAATTTATTTTAATTGTTATATGAATAGCTTTAATTAGCATAGTTGTTTTGACAACCATGGCAGTAAGATATTCTGTCATTTAACATGTACCAAACCAAGTCCTTTGTTTCTAGATTTGTCTTTTCCAGCACTGAGGAGCAGCTTGATTATTGAGCACCCGGTTCTGTTTAACACCGCCTACTCAGAGATTCTTTCTGAAATGAATGCGGTCCCTTGATGCGTCCTGAGAACCCCAGATGGCCATTAGATGTAAATACTGTGCTAGTGGGTTGGATAAGGGACATGTCAAGCCACCTGTTCAGACTACCCAATATACACAACATTTGGCTGTAGAGAGGATGGATCGCTGCTACGGGAGGAACACACTGACCTAAAGGGAGGGGTGTTCTGTTTTAAAAAGCAGAAACTGTCTGGCCATCTCGATGTGCTTGTACACTCGGATTACACTCTGATCAGCAGTGTGATCAGGTTCCCCCTCACTCTTTTCCCTTTATCTAAGGGGAAAGAAATACTGCAAGAAAACAACAAAAACAACATGAGGCATGGCCAGTGGTGACACAGCAGGTTTCAGGCTTCTCATATCTTTTTGATCAGCGTCCCAGTGTTGATGACAACAAAAGGGTCATTCCCATTATGCAGTACCCTTTTTGACAATGAATGCGCTAATGTAATTTAAGAAAATATGTTTTTAAACAGGTATACCAGACTGGTCAAGCTCAGACACTTTATTAATTATAGCTCAGTGGTGTTCAATGCTCCTGGAGGACCGATCTCCATCAAAGTTTAGCTCCTAAACAGGACTAACTCTAGCACCCCGAGGTCCACTTTCCTGCAGAGTTTAGCTCCATCCCAGATCAAATAAACCTGCCTGTAGAGTTAGAGCTAATGGTGTGTTCCCTAGTTGTTCTGGGAAGTTTGTATTAATGAGTTGTGAAGTTGTAATTACAACATCAGATGAGTTCAAGTCACTTTGGTTGAAGCAATATGGCAATGTACCTTTTCTACAAAAATATTCAGCAAGATTTTTTTTTAACTACTTCTACAAACTGATGAATAAAGAATGCACATCAGGTGCGTTTTTGCTTGTTTTTGTTTCTATTCAGTTTCAAGGTGCTGTAAATTTAATTTTCATATATTCTATCATAATTGTACAGTACTATCATATTTTGTACATGCAACTTACCTTTGATTTATTTGAGTATTTGTAATGCATTAATTATGCCTTGTAATGTACCTTATAATGCATTGTATGGTCTCATGAATAATTTTAACCACAGTTATAATGCATTATAATACTTATGTTACACCTTTAGAAAGTATAATGCATTAAAACACATGACAAACAACCAATTTCAGATGTACAGTAACAAGGAATCAGCAAATATTATAACGCATTTTGACTTTGGTTACAATTATTTATTATAAAATTTGTTGTACCAGAAAAACGTTGAGGGTGTCGAAGAAAAGGCACAATATCATTAAGGCGAATAAAATGTTTAATCAGAACAACTGAGGAAAAAACCCTCAATTTACTGCCAAAGACTTGCAAGATGACCTGATGGAAGAAGGAGGAAAAAAAAAAAAAAAAAAATTCAGTGCAGAGTATAAGAACACTAGACAAGCATGGCCTTTATGTTGGGACATCTTGCCAATTGCCACTCTTGACCAAGAAGAACATAAAAAGCCAACTTAAATATGCTAAAATTCATTTGAATAGATCTGTGGAGTTGTGGAAGAATGTTTTATGGAGTGATGTGACCAAACTGAAACTTTTTTCACCCATGGATCAGCAGTATGTCTGGTGCAAAAAAGGCAAAGCTTATAAGCAGAAGAACACCGTCTCCATGGTCAAACATAGAGGTGGTCCAGTTCCAGTCTTGTTATGGAGGTGCTTTGCTGTTGCAGGAAGTGGAAATCTTGACTGTTTGAAGGACATGATGAATTCTTTAAAGTATCAAGCCAATTTGGCAAAGATAGTGATGCCTTCGGTGCAGAGACTGAAGCTTGATGATCAATGGACTTTCCTGCAGGACAGCCGTCCCAAAGTATACATCCAAATCTACTTAAGCTTGGGTCAGGGATCAGTCGCAGAATGTTCTTGAGTGGCCTGTACAGTCTTCAGATTGAAATCTCATTGAAAATATTTGGTGGAATTTGAAGAAAGAAAGTGGTAACCAAAGATTATCAGTGATCTGGAAGGAATGGGCCACAATTGCAGTAGAGAGAGGACAGAAGATTTTAAGCACCGACAGGCAACATTTATTGGAGGTTATTAAGATTTCTGAACAAAATTTGACTTGTGGGGGTTGAATAATTTTGTACATGAATGTTTAAAGCCAATCTGATGTTTTTAATATTTCATCAACCATCTCAGAATAACCTAAATGTGTATTAATAAACTTTCTATAATAGTTTACTGATGCCTTTGTTGATTTGTTTTTAATGAAATGTTGTTCTTGGCAGCAAAATGTCTTGCAGGTCAAGAGGGCTGAATAATTTTGATTGCAAATGTAAGAATGGCCCCTATTTAGCAATCCTGAAGACCCTGGTTAGATGTTTTCATGTCTGTTTAATTAGTGTCAGAGTCTTCGCTAATATTGATCTTTCAGGAGCAGGATTCCAAACCTTCTGCTCCATTTTGTGATACCAATTTCTATTTTTTTATTAAACAGAATGGAATGTTTTATAGTGTAACAAACCAAGTAATAATTGATTTTTGGGCTGGAAGATATCATTAAGGATGTGTCTTTGATTAGTGAAATTAGGGAAAATAATTTTTTTTCTAAGGTAAGACTGCTAATTAGTTGGTAGAATAGAGCAGTTCTTCTGGAGTAGCAGTTAATTAAGGAGGTGGAGTCAGGTGAAGTAATCAGTGAACAAGTATTCATTGAGCAGTCAGCAGCGTAGTGGCATCCCTCGTCCCTATGAAGACCAAGCTTGTGTAAAAACCTGTGACTCCACCTGCACAACTCCACTAAGCAGTGACAACATGCCGCATGCTAAGCTAATTCTTCTTTATGTCTTAATACTCTCTTGTTTCCTGTCATGTTCTTGCCATGTTCTCTCACTACATTTATGTAGTATATCATAGGTGCAAGTCTAAACATGTCTGCACACAAAACAATTGTAGCCCTGGTGACCTGTGATCTCTTGGTTGGTCTGTCAATTGGCCAGCAACAAAGCTGAGTTCATTCCTGTCTTTACCAGTCAGTCAAAACTTAACATTCTGCCTTTGACTGAAACATGGATTGCCAAAAACAACCATTCAACACCTTCAGCCTTCACTACCAACTTTGTCCTCTTCCACACTTCTCGCCTAAGTGGGCAGGGATATTTTAACAGAGGTATGTGTGTTGCACATAATAGAAGACAATGTTACCATCCATTAGATTTATATGTGAGAAAGAAAAAAAAGTAAATTTTATGGGTTTTTTTTTTTTTTTTTTCACTTTTTTCATCTCCTGGGTTTGAATTTGTCTTCATGTGAACGTCACAGGATGTGGCTATTTCTTACACCTATGACTCACCGGTGTCTCATAATTATTCATGAGATTGCATGTCCTCATCCTATGAGAAGACATCTTGCTTAATTATTCATGACAGCACATGTTGATCTCCGATGACAGGTGCTTCAAGCTGCGAGATCTCATACAGTAAGTGAGAGATGCATTAATGGATCATAAATGAGTGTTTGTATTTCCTTTGAAAGAGTTTCTGCATCTCAAGTTTTCTTCCATAGACCCCAGATCTCCAAAACAAATGTGATTCATCCACACAGTAAGTATAACAGGTCTTTGAAGCTCCTTAATTATAACCAATCCAACTGCTTATAAAAACACCTCAAAATAAGCCTAGTTATTATAGATGCTACAGCGAGTTCATATATGATTTCGATGCCGTAAAAATGCAAATGGCATGCACATTGACGCACTCATAAGCGCATCCTTATACTTTCTTTACTTTACAAGGAGTACAGTTGATTAAACATTAAAAAGTGTCAGTCAGCAGGTTCTGAAGATCTAATAATAAATTCAACACCTCATAGGAGCTCATTATTTTAAACACAACCCAGGGCTTTGATCTCACATCCTCACAGACAAATGGGGAATGAAAGGGTATTCTGACCTGGTCAGCCACGGCACGGGCAAGCTTGTCCATTCTGGATCCGGCCTCTGCGATTTTCTTTGCGGCATTGATCACGTCAGAGGAATTCTTCAGAGGCCCTTTGCCCCTGCGGTAGCACAAAACCCCAGATTGTTACTCTATTAGCTTATTCTTCACAACGAAACCGAAAGCAAACTGCACAGAGCATGAAAGCAAGCAAGACCCCTGAATATGCTAACAGATTTGAAGCAGCTAGAGCAAGTAACCTAAATAATAAATAATACTCTTCCACATGGCTTCATTCTGATGAAATATTTTTATATAATGACCTAAAGAATGTATATTTGATCTTTGCTCTTAATATTTCAATGTAATGCATTTATTTGTAGGATAATGTACCAATATTATCACAAAATTTAGGTTGAAATGAGACCTTCCGGCTTTATGTTATCTCTTAAATATTTCCAGCATTCTCATTGTTGACATGTGAATGGAGGTACCTGGTGAAGTCAGTCATCTCCATCATGATCATACACATCTGCTTGGCCAGCACAATGATGTCATTTCCATTGTCGTCCCACTTGGCGACCTCTGCGTCCAGTTTGCTCTTTTCCTGTCTGAAGCTCTCCACCTGTTCAGCAATCTTGGCCTTCTCTTCCTGAGGCAGCTGAGCCATGATGGCCTATGAGGGGTAGTGACAGGACACAAGATAAAGATCAATTACACACATTTTGCAATTGTGCAAACATGTGCCCTTGTTTCTTGTTAAAAGTTTGTGAAGAAAGTAATTTCCATTTAGGTTGACTTTCTTTAACCCCACTGAAATGCCTCAGTATAAGGTTTTGAAACTTAACACTTAATCATAAGACCTTCTGGAACCCCATGACATCTCATGCTCATAAAGAGAAAATCCATCGTCTTTTCTTTCCCCCTCTCCTTGTCAAGGAATAAATTCTTGCTCCGTAGCGAATCTGAGCCAGTCCGAAAGGGCATTAATCTCTTTGCAAGGTCACAGGCACCATTAAGGCGCAGTATTATTTGTGAGATAAATGTATAATTACCTTACTTCTTACACCAGTCAATGAATTATGCATTTGTTCAACATTCTGTCGGAGCGGATGGACCAGACCATGGCAGGGGACTCTGGATGCCGTTAAGTGAGTGATCACCGTGGAAGATGGGTTTTGCAAAAAGTCTGTGGCATACAAAGTCTGAATTTGTAGTGTGACAACTCATAAATGATCTTTTCCGCAGTTTTGTCTGAATTTATAAGTGGCAATATGCCATCATAGCCAAAGGATGTCATAACATAAGAGCTAATTAAGAGCCAGCTGCTCATTTAAGATTTGTAGCTTTTTGCTTGTTTATTTAACAAGCAATTACACACTAAAAAGAAAAGAAGTCCTCAGAGAAAATGCGATTAAAAGATGAAAATGATTTATTTTTCAGATAGCGCACACTCCTGGGGATTTCAAATGGAGGGCTGATGTAACGGTAGCTGTGTCCGAATAAAATGTAAGCGAATATCCTTCTCTGCCTTTGATATCCCACAAGCCTGTCCGATGGCATCTGAAAGAGTGGTCGAAAGGACTGTAACTAAATTTTAGCTTTGGTTATGACTAAAGCTCATTTAAAGGTCATTATTTATATTTAAGGTTGTCTGGTTTTAGCTAGGAAGTTATTACCGCACTAGTTTACCTGTGCATCAGAAACATACCCATCCCAGGAGCCAATCAGCTCTCTTTGCATGTCTTTGAAGCAGCCAATCAGCATTAATGAGCTCCTGCATGGTTAATCACAACTACTCTAGTTCTAAAAGTGGATGTGATGTATGGAAAAAGGTGAATAGAAGGGGGAGAGCCTATTTCTTCTTCTTGCCTTGCCCAGAATTCACTTATCCCAAATCTCTCTGGCTCCTAACCGATAACAAGAGAGGGTGCAGGCAGCTTAATGCTCCAACAAATCCTTCCCCATACGCACCGGTGCCGATTCATTCAACACACTCATATTGTGTGCTGAACGTCTTCATGTGTGCGTGTGTGTGCGCGCTTCTGGTTTAGAAATCCCTCAAAAAAGCTTTTTTAATTTTTCTCATTTGAAATAAAGTGGCCTAGATACCAGAGTTCAATTTTATGGCTGACCTATCAGCACTGTTATCCTATCATGGAGCCATGAAATAGAGCAGTGTGTATATGTGTGTCTGAAAGTGTGAGTCAGTGAACAAATGCCTGCTCTTATTTTTCTCTTATGAGAACTCAAAATCCATAAAACTTAAAGTCACCAACTATATCAATATGACAGTAGTGACACGCATATTTGATTTGCAAAAAACATTCACTCGATGTAACATTCAGCATCCACGCATACGGCGCCACTTGAACTCCAATGAACCGAGTTTACCAGTGAGCGAAATGTTTTTCCACGGTCATCTTTTTGTCAATTTGTTGCTATTCTTAAGGAATGACCCTGTTTTTTCTCCTCCACGGCAGCATCTCTTTTAGCCTAGTCTTTTATTCCTAAACAAATGATCATTTCCTCTCATTCATGGAAGATAATTTCTTCTCAAGAGTAATTGGTATCAAACAGGGTTATGGTGTGTATTTGCGCGTGAATGTCAGCGGTACTCCACGGCTACATACTGATATTCTTGTAATGTCTCATAAGCAGCCCACTGTGCACTATTCACACATACACTAATGTGGATTAAGCCTTGAACCCCAGCGAGCTCTGCCATCAAATGCCGGCTGACACAAGCACACAGAGGGGGTGACATTGCCAGAAGTCTCAATTGCAATCATATTTTAACAACTACAGTCTCTGCAGAGAGAATTTACGACACTGGGACCAAAATGATTCTAAAGAGTTTGATTCTGCTGGAAATGTATACATCTGATGCGTAAAACATGGTCCTCTGCTATGTTAAATATTGAAGCTTACATATAGGCTCTGTTCCAAAACCAACATTGCTGCCTACATTCCCTTCTAAGGCAGCATCCTAACTAAAATGAAACCTAAAATGACCGAACATTCTACATGGTAGCAATTCTGAGAAATATATATTTTTTTGTCACACCTAATTTAATTAAATTTAATTTGTCAGTTGTTGCTGAGGTAAATGCCTTTTTTTATTAGACTTCTTTCTATCTTGCTGTATTAAAGGAATTATAATCAACATTTCTCTTGCTTTGTCCACCATCTTAGATGTGTCCCCTGCTATATTAAATATTAAAGCATATACTGTAGTGTTCCAAAACCTACATTCCCTTCTAAGGCAGCCTAACCTAACCAAAACCTTATAAGTGAATGAATATAGTTAGCCGTTAACATGTTTCTAAGAAAATGTTTGTAAAAAATCTTGCTGTATTGAAAGAATTCTAATCAACATTTATCTTGCTTCAGTTTTCTTCAAAAAGGATACATGCAGTGCTGATGTAGTATTTAAAAATGCTACAAATGTAGCTTTTGAAACTATCTTTGCATTGCATAGGACGCTTTAATTCTCACTGGGGTTTGTAACCGAGCTATATATTTACAGTTTCAATCACAGAGTGTTTATGAAACTGGAACCAAAATTATGTTAATTTATGGAGGATTTGATCTTGATACATACATCTGCTCCCCTGCTATGTTAAATAATGAAGAAAAAGAACTGTTAGAAGCCATGTGCCAGACCTGATGTAAAGCATAAACATCACAAGATATTTATTTTATATTTTGTAACTGCAGTGTGTGCTGAAGGGGAAAAAAAAAAAGCAACAAGAAAAAATTTTCACCATTATTTGCAGCGGAGGCTAAATAATGTTTCGTTCTCGAAAAAGTGAAAGACACATTGTTATGTGCATGCACTTGAGTGACTGGCCCTCTTGTTATTCTGAAACTAGATGTAATTTTACAGCAGACATGCTCAGCGGAGTGATAAGTGTTTTGTATTGTGTGCGTAAACCTGCTGGAAATGACAGAGGAACCAGAGATGTTGTTCGTGTGTCACGGTAGGAGTCACTCACCCTTGCGCTCTGTCCAGCAATAAGTTGGTCATCTTCTGTCTGGACGCTGGTGCGGCTACGGGCGTCATAGTCTTCTTGCTCAAAGTCTGAGTCGTCTTCAAGCTCTTCTGGAGTCTGAAATATAAAAAAACAAAATAATGACCATCCTTGTAGTTACCATACCATACCACACCATACCTTTATGGCATTTAGTTAAAAAATAAACACTGTCATCAATTACCCAACCTCATGTCATTTCAAGTCCTCTTCTTATTGTTTTTTTGTAATTTCAAAATTCACATTTTGCATATACGGGTCACACGGGTTTGAGCAACATGAGAGTGTGTACAGTAAATGATTCATTTTAGGATGAACTATTCCTTTTAAAGTCTCCTAAATTTCATTTTTTCTTTCACCTTTTAGTTTTAAAACTGGTCTGGAGAGACATTAACTCCTGGGTTTCTATAGTCAACAACTTTCTTTGCCTCGTTTGACCTTACATCTATATTTTAAATGTACTCTACTAGAGCACTGATGTCCTCTGTCCTAATGCTCCAACTTGGTGACAATTTGGGACACAACATTTGACAGATGTCACAACCGGCTGTGCGCTGCCACACAATGAGGGGCGAAGGACCTCTGATCCAACATAAAGACGTGTCAACCATTAAACCAGTAAAATCTCAGTAAATAATTCATTCGTCCCACAGTTTGAGTTACTAGTGACTTGCATCATTGTTATTCAATTCCCTTTTGGCTTTCTCATGATATAAAAAAAAGTTCCCTCGTAAAGTGGGATCAAACAATATGTGAAGGGGGAAAGGCCTCTAGGTTTTTCAGGGTTTAGATGTGATCTGTTTTCTTGTATTCTGCCTACCAGTAGTTTCAACATCAGTCCCACTAACTGACTAATGAGCAAATTGGAGACAAAGAAAAGACAGTGTATCTTGACAGCCGCCACTGTTTCAGCCACTCCGAGTGGCAGTGGCGCTAACTTATAGAGATATTTTTTTGATTGAATGAGCCAAGTAATTTATCACAAACTGGCATAGTCTTCTTTGTTACTTGTTTTAATGAAGATCCCAGTGGATCGAGATTTCACGTAGACATGACAGTGTATAGACAATGAAAAAGGAGTGTAAATTTGTGTGAAAACCCATCTTGGTTTGATTATTCTTCCCATGTTTCTTCAGCAGGATACAATCCTTGACAAATAACTGTGTGTGTGTGTGTATGTTGGTACTTTCATTTCAATTCTACTCCGGGAGCTGTACTATTTTCAAAACTTAAAAGCAGCTACCAGCACATGGTGATTGCAATGGCTTTTCTAGTCAGCAGAAAGCATACAAGCTCTCTGCATGATCTATCTTTGTGATTCATTTTTGGGGCGGGGGGTGGTTCGGGGAATCAATAAAAAAGTTAAAAAAAAAAAATAAGTAGGATCTCTATTTACAATTATCACTCTGTTCCAAACCATCTCCAAACTCAGCTTGACATTATTTACTGATAAATTATTATTTACTGTTCAATATTATTTGATGTTCCCACAGAGGAAGTGTGCATCTTAGAAACTGTCTTTTTGCAACAAAAAGACGTGTTTGTTACTTATATCGAACTATTCACAGTCTTGGAAAACAGAATATACACAATGAGGAAAGGCATAACAAAACAGCAGTCTAACATACTCTTTGTATAACCAGGGCATACTGTATACAACATATATGATAACATTTAACATTACTTCACAATTCAGTGCATCCGCTTGTGCTCTATACCAGGGGTTTAACTGCTACAGACCCAGAGACCCCCAATATAAAGATGTGATTTTTTCCCCTGAAACACTTTCATTAAGAACATTAACGTATATTACATTACTATATTACATTTTAAATGACAATGGGCGTCGGGACACAAGAATCGATTGTATCTCGTATAGTGTGTCATAGTGAACAATAACCGACGCCGCGTCTGCTAGTCTTTCTGTCGTGATGCCACTGATTTTTTTCAGTCCTCCACAACGGGCTTTGTCACATCTGTGAAGTTGACCAATAGGAGCACAGAAGCTCTTCCGTACACAGCTTTCAAACATGGCACAACAAGAGAGAGACGATGGTAATGGTGCTGCTAGGTGGAATTATTCAATTTAGGAACGTAGAGCTATGGCAATAATTCTCCTACCTTTATGATGTTTCCTTGAGTACCACAACAGAGTAAAAAAAGATAAATGATAAATGATAAATGCTCGATACTGGAATTAGCATTAAGCTAACATGCCGCTTCAATAGTTTGTTTACGCTCTTGTTTACAGAAGTCAGCCACTAGATCCTCCTTCTCTATGACATCACACATGTCATTAAAGACTGCAAGCGATGATTGGTCGGGAAGCAACATGTAGTCTGACATGTTTCTTGTCCACAACACGAAAATAGGAGTCAAAATCACATAATCTGACAGTGACCTTTTCAATCGCAAGTAAATATTCTCTAGATAATATTTTAATAATGTGCTTTGGCTTCATTACATTAACAATATAAAAGCCAATTATTTAGTTTTGGAAACATGTTTTCACCCAGTACAAATGGGTCTTTATTCTGGATCATCATAAGGATCATCCTCGGCATCAAAAACCCTGCATTATGATAATGCTTAACAGATAATTAGTTTAAAGTTCATTCAAACAATTACAATTTCTATAGAAATGTCATGAATTGTTTAAGAAAATTTGATATGTTTTATATAACCTTTCCAACAATCCTCTGTACGTTCGCGGATGTCTCAGGTTGAGAACCCTGGCCCTGTGAAGTCATAAGCCGCTACATTATTTTGAGATGAAATGTGTTTGATGTTTCGTTTTGTTATTTATCAATACAAACCTCTGGGGCAATGAGCAGAGTTAAAGCCCCGCTTGTGAAGAGCGAGCACCTCGTGTGGTTCTCTAATTTGTACGCTACTCACTCTTATCATGAGGACTGCTTTCCTGATGTCACGCACTCCATCGTAGACGAGGCGAGAGGCGTCGATGAACTCGTTCTCCTCGAATGGCTGCGGGGGGCTGGTGCTAAGAGCCTCGATGGCGACCTCAACCTGCTCTGCAAAGCGTGGCATCACTGATGGGAAAAAGGACGTAAAGTATTGAGGTGAGCAAGAGGCTGAGAAAAAGCAAAAACAGAAAGACAGATACACAGAAAAAAACATTTCAAAAAAAGGGATTACATGCATCCCTCAAAAGCCAGTCTTTCCCTCAGGTGCAAAACATATCAGAGAAAATACAGAGTGAGAGGTGAGAAAAATGGAGAATATGTGATCTTAAGAAGCTAAGTGTCGAAATTCAGGCAGGCACATCTATTTCTGCCGTCTTCTCCCTGTCAGTCAGGCCCGAGGACATGGACAGCAGTGGGAGAGGAAGACGAGAAAATGTCACCCTGAAAATATGTGGAAAGGGTGCCCTATGTCTGCCAATTAACCATTTCACCTTGCTGGGAACATCAGGGAGCCGAGGCATAGCAACTCTACAAAAGGCCTCAGTGAGACCTCCTTAACCCAAGAAAAAATGAGGTAACACTTTACAATAAGGTTCCATTAGTTACTGTTGGTTAATGCATTAACTAACATTATTTAACAATGAGCAAGCAATATATTTGTTACAGTATTTATTAGGGGTGGAACAATATATCGTGTCACAATATATCACAATACAAAAATGCAACAATATGTATCGTGGATAGTGACAATATGTATTGTGTATAGTTCACCCAAAATGAAAATTACTGTGTGAGGGGGAAGAAAAAGAAGAAGAAGAAAAAAAAACTACATTATATATAGTAGTTTAATGTTGAATATAATGTGGGTCCTACTAATGCCAAATGTCTTATGTTACCAGTAAAAAGTGGCCTACATTATTTTAAATAGTATATCTAATCAGTGACAGAGTGCAAGCATGTTCGTCTAAAATAATCTTCAGAATCATGATTATTTTTATTCTGGTGTCACCATTGTCCTGTGCATTGGGTTACCAGCAAGTCCAAACCTATTCATTTCCACCCTTAATGTAATACCAAATTTAGCATTTTAAACAGTACATTTTTTGTTAACCATTTACCATATGTCGTGGAGTATCTCAATAATATCGTATTGTGAGTTCAGTATTGTGATGTATTGGATCGTGACATGAGGGTATCGTTACACCCCTAGTTTTTAGTCATCTTTGTTAATGCTAGTTTATAAAAAATACAACTGTTGGTTCATGTTATATTTTAATAATGTTTTAGTAAATGTTGAAATTAATACTAAGATTAATAAATGCTCTAAAAGCTTTTTCCATTTGTTAGTTCATGTTAACTAAAAGAGTTAACTAACGTTAACATTTACTTATTGTACAGTGTTACCAAGAATCACATCCTCTTGCTCTCTACCTTATCCTCCTTGAATTCACCCTCCGCATTCACCGTTTTTCAGTAACAGGTAGCGAGATCTTCCCCTACGCCACTAAACTCTGGCTGCAATAAGGGATTGTTTGACGAAGAGTTGAGTACGAACTATGTTGACAGACATTGATTGAGTGCAGCTGGAGGATTTGGAAAGGTCTGCTAATGTGAAATTAGTTTGATCTGTTTTTCCGATGAGCCGTATTTCATCGTTTACACTGAA
The DNA here is from genome assembly GCF_019924925.1 of Ctenopharyngodon idella. Lineage (NCBI taxonomy): Eukaryota > Metazoa > Chordata > Actinopteri > Cypriniformes > Xenocyprididae > Ctenopharyngodon > Ctenopharyngodon idella. Next base: position 34,720,840 of record NC_067220.1, read on the forward strand.
CAAATGTGTTTGGACCACTTACCCTTAGCGCAACCGTTTTGACAAAAATACAGCTAAAGATAGTGAATGAAGCCTTTTAAGTCAATTTAATTTTGGTGAAATGTCAATATAAAATGTTAATAGCATTTTAGAGGGCTCCGACAACCCTGTTATGAATCATGAGCTTTAAACCTTGGCGACTCTAGAGTAAAAAATATGTTTAATAAATTAATGCCTCTAGTTAGACTGTATTCAACAGGTACCTTCCTTTGTGCTCAACCTTCGGACCAAACACTGCCTGCCTACTCTGAGGAAGTGGCCAAGCACATCAAGGGTGTAATTTCCAAAGTGAAGTAAATGTCTTGCGTTTTCATGAAAATGTCGCTGGTGGAGGGAAACCATATTGTGATCTAACCCTGACATCAAGTCAAGCTCATATCAACGTCCAGGACCACTTGGTGGATGATGAAAAAAAGATGGGCACGGTAAAAAGCCTCGTATTAAACCCTTGAGCAAACTCCAAAGTGATGCTCTTAAAATATTCAACACATGTATGGAGGAGGGGAAGATTTTTAAAAGCCAGCAACTGGGATATTATGACCCAAGATACACTTCTCCGTGGGGAAGGTGGGTCTTGTGAGGACACATCTGTGACAAGAAAATTTTAGAGTGTTGTCATCAACCATCTAACCAAATCCAAGCCTAGAGAGCCATTCACAATAACAGCAGATGCAGATCTCGAAGAAAAGACCAACCTTTATTTCTGATGGTTTTGATTACAGGCATCTGACTTGAGATTGACTAAAAGGGGACCAGTAAACGATCTATTTTGATAGCAATTTTGCCTATTTGCTTTCTAAAATGGACAAGTTCAGAATGTGTATCGGAAAAGGTTAGATTTGAATTTCAAATGAACACATAAAAAATACAAAATTTTGCAAAAGATTCAAAAAGGTGCAGTAAAGGCTCTTTATATGATTTCCTTTCTTCATTCCAACCCCATCTTGCTTTAACACATATTTAATTCATTTTAATCCACTTATTGTAGAGGCGTAAAATGAGCTTTAGGGAATTTTGCTGTGACTTTTAAATAGAAATATTTAAATGTTCTTCAAGCCATTAATGAGTAAAGTTGCTGCTAGTGAGGAGCAAATTTAACTCAGACCAGTGAGAAATGATGAAAGGAGCTAATGAAAACCATGTTGGAAAGGATTATTTTTTTAAAGTGTTTAACTCCAGATAAAGCAAGCAGTCAGATCTGTTCTATGAGCCTTCAAATGTTTTTATTTATTTATTAAAGCATTTTGAATTATACAAAAAATGTTCAAACTGAGTTTTAGTTCGAGAGGCTGAGGTCAGACCAGCCTAATGGTCTCAAAATGAAATACTTGAAAACGCAATGAGACATTCCTAAAGCTAATAGGCCCTACAAAACACTGCAAGTAATTCGAAATGGAGAACAAATTCATTTAAAAACAATGAGGTCACTTGTAGTTTAGTTTCATTTACATTTTGCCCCTTCGGCTGTGGAATTAGTTAGCACTGCCCTTTCTTCGGGATCCGTATTTCTTTCTTTCTTCCCTTTTCTTTTTCAAGAAAAAACTATTGGACTCATTGTAGCAGACAGGCATGGACTAATTCTATTATCCTTCTTGTTTTGCATGCCTCCTGTGTCTCACCATGCAGACTCTTGGGTCGTGACGTGCTGAGGAATAACATTTTGTGGGGTCATTTGGCTGTATGAAACCATTGCTGTTTTTAGTACCTGAGCAAACATGCCCTTCAACCTGTCAGTGAAACACTATATTTGCTATAAAAATCATGTGTGAGTCTCTGTATGTGTGTTAGACGGAGGGCAGTGATTAGGTGGCCATATTTCATCTCTGCATGGTCACCCTTTGGCATGAGCCCTACTCACTCTGCCATACTCCATGACAGTATTGCTACTCCTGCCTTCTACTTGGCACTATTACATCAGCCATATTTCTCATTTTTAATCTACTGGGGGCCTGAGCATAACCTTAATGATGGGGTAATTTTTCCCGCATGAAGATTAGTTTGGATCGGGGAAAGGATGGGAAGGATAAAGAGAGAGGGGAAAGTCATCACGGCTTTGCTATTAGATTATTGATTTTCAGGCTCAAGGACACGATTCGAGATTCGTGAGTGCTATGTGCTGAAGGTCCTTCAGCGGTGTATCTTTATAGAGCTTTGGACCAGCCACACTTTTGTTATATTTACACTGCCTTGGGACAATAAAAAAAGGCAGGATAAAGTTCGGTACGTCCTAATTAGGCTGTCTACCGATAAGGAACCAAACCAAAAAGTTAAATTGAAAGGAAAGTGCCAGACAGTTTTGAGAAAATAGAACAGTTTTTTACTAACTTACAGAATTGTAAGAATGATAGTCTGACTTTTTGTTGTGAGAGATTGAAATCAGGAAAAAAAAAAAAAAAAAAAAACTGTCCTGACACACAACCTTTTTTCCCCCTCAGTGTCATAAAAATCCAAACTACGAACTACGAAACTCCCACTAGAACACTATCCCTGTGAATTCCCTCCATTATTAAATTGATAAATCCACTTAGTTGAGTAGCAAACATCATAATTAAATGGAAAACACATTGAAATGCAATGCACTTCTATTATACTAATTCGCTAACCCCTCAGCCTCAACACTACATCTGGCCCAAACCTTCAAACTTTCAAAAATTCATTGACATTTTGCGTGCCAAGTCTTGCGCAATAATGAAAGGTCTAGAAGAATCAATGCTGTAATGCTTTATGGTTCAATTCCATTTATGTGGTGGCACCATGTCTGTCATTTAAATTCACAGGGCCTCGGACTAAATTTTTATGGGTGGCCCTCCCTCCCCTGGGCCTAATGAGTGGGCTATATCACAGAAGAACTCAGTGGGTCCCTCTCGTCAAAGGGCCTGGAACAACTTTCCCAGTTGCCCCCCTCCCTGATGACAGCCCTGGGTGGCACCAACATCCAAAAACAAAGACAGAAACAGGAAAAAAGCGAAATCAACCAAAAAGCACTGAATACAGACAGTGAATACAGAGAAGATGAGAGCCAGTCTGGGCGTCCAGCCCTTTCACAATTCAATTATCACTCTCAATCAAGCATGCAGATATTCCTCTTAGTTTTGCTGAAGCATTTAGCAGAACAGTTTTCTATTCAAGCCAGGTGAGCATTAAATGTTCAACTTATGATTTCCTTAAAAGAGTGCGCTATCTTTATATAAAAAAGACTAAGGTAGGCAGTTTATATTTATTTGAGTGAAGGTGGTAATGAAATGTTGGATACTGTATTGTGTTATGTTCTCATTAAGTCTCTAATAGCCCCTGATAAAGAGGGAGATGAAACGCAGCGCAAATTAAACATAATTTTTCATACGTTGCAGCGGATAAGTGACATGAAGTACATGTGACTCACTGTATAGAAGCCTAATACAGATGGTATTATCAACTCTACGGCTGAAATGTCATGTCCTCCAATGTGGATAAAAAGAATTCAATTTATGGTTTGAATGATACAATACACAAAAGGGAGAGAATTCCTGAAGAATGAATTGCATCCACTTAAAGGAATAAGGCAAAACTGTGCAAACACAACAAAACAATCTGATCTGAAAGTGGCTCGAATCCTCACCTTGCAGATCAGATTACTGGATAAGGTCTAACCACCATACCACTCATTATCACATCACTTTGACTTATTGCTATTTTTGACAGGGAAATTTAAATGTTTCATTTTAGTGATGTGGAGAAACAAAACAACTTTATGGGGCATATGAGTAGAAGATGATGAGAAGAACCAAGGAAGATCAATTTGGACACATTAAGAGCCCATTTGTATCTTTAGTTGGTCAGACGTCACAAATATTCATTGTTTTTTGCCCTTAGCTGTCAAACTAGCAGTAATAATATCATTAAAGTGGTAATTTCATAATAACAAAACATTGCAGTATCTTCCATGAAAGCCGGACTGTTATTTTCTTCCTCTCATATTCCGCTCGCACTTCTAAACAAAGCCGGCTGTCAGAATAGTCTAATGTAATGGTTTAGACACAACAAGGGAGGCAGGACAAAGCGTCGCCGCCAGAATAATATTTTGAGTGCTCATTTTCCAGCCACCCTCCATTTGTTGATTCCAAACAATCGTAGAAGTGCATTAAGATGGAACAACTACATCAAAAAGTGTCAGGTGAGATGTTTCTCACACATTAACACCTAAGATAGCAGCATTTTTTGCTTCCTGCCAGATATTGTGTCTTGAAAGCATTGGGAAGGCTATGCACAAATCTCTGCATTACTTGGTATGTTTTGGCCCTCGGCCTTGTCTGTCAGAGTCTAAATTGCCACCTCCTGAAAGCTGGCACTAGACTGTGAAAGGTGGAGGGGTTGGGGGAAAACAGATGAAAAATGAATGAGCAAAGGATGAGTGCCAGAGGAGGGAACAGGTGGTATCTCCGGCCTCACCATCTTTTCTCATCTATCTACCCTTCTCTCCTCTAACTTCCTTCTTCCAAGAGCTTCCTGGTCTCCTCTGTCCATCTGTCCCCATCTCTACTATAAGTTCATGCCTTTGTGAGCATAAGATAAGTTCAGGACCCAGGTGTTTCTCACCAGTTTCAGAGAGGAGCTTGATGGACTCGAGAACACGCTCAGTGTAAACGCCAGGTTCATAGTTCTCCATCTCAGCATTAATAATGTGCACCACACGAGCGGCTCGGCCCCGGATCGCCCCTGCTGTCCTGTCCAGTGTGTCCACGTCCCCCTCCTGCAGGGCGATCACACACTTATTCACATCCTCCAGAATGTGGTTCTCTGTGGAGAGATGAGATAAAACAATGAGACAACACTTATTGTTGTCCAAGAACAATAGTCACTTATGACATTTGACATTTTTTAAAGCATTGCAGATAAATTCTAACAAATAAGTAAGTAAGTAAATAAATAAATAGCCATTCACTCTTAGAAATAAAGGTTCCAAAAGGGGGGTTTCATAGCGGGGCCATAGTAGAACCATTTTAAGAACCTTTCAGTGAACAATTCTAAAAAAGAAGCACTTTTGTCTTCATATGAAGAACATTTTAATAAACTAAATAACCTTCTTCCACTATAAAGAACCTTTAGTGCAATGGAGAGGTTCAATGGACATTAAAGGTTCCTTGTGAAACCATAGATGCCAGCAAAGAACCTTAATAAGAAGTGTTGCTGCATCCCAATTCGCCTACTTATGCCACACCCTAAAAGTATGTACTCTTTTTGTGAAGACACTCAAAAGTATGTACTTTTGAGTGTCTTCACAAAAAGAGTACATACTTTGTAGCAAAAGAGTATACAAGCTTTGGGACATACTATCACGTCATGCAATTGCGTCTTTAACGGTTGCTGTCTGTCGCATCCTGTCACCGTAAACTGGCCTGTCAATCATATTGTCACAGTTACAATCCTCCACATTTCATTTCCTACCATATTGGAGAGAAATGCAGTAGCACGTTGATCTGCGGTTGTGGGTCTTTCATGCGGAGATTCTCCTCATGTTAATGCATAATGATGCATTTAAAAGTTAATGGCCAAACAGATCTTTATTAAAGTCCAGATTGTTATTGCAAATGAAATATAACACTGATAACATTAAATATTTTTTTATCAGGTAAAACTTTTATTATTAATCACTCAAACCTTTATCTAAACCTCTCACTGTCGGTTGCGCATATCCGCCATGTTTTTTAGTTTTGTAACACGTTTTACTCGTGTTTGTAATTCTGAACTGAATCCTCGTCCAACTTGCGATGGGTTGTGGGCAATATTAGCCTTTATAGTGTGCATGGATCCACACTTCGAAAATCTACTGGAAATAGTGAACCATATAGTGAAGGCATACTCTTTTAAACATACTTTGCTTTGGGACACGCTTATTGTAATCTCACATACTATTTAGGATGGATAGACACTGGGATGCAGGGCTAGCATGAAAAGTAGCAAGTTTAAAACAAATCAAATGTATCTCCCTTTTAAAGAGGCCCTACAAAGTTTTGATTTTGTTTATGGGGTCTACTGAAATAGGTTGGATGATCAAAATACATTTTTCACATATTTGACATTGTTGCAGCACCTCTCTTCCCAGTCTGTCAGTAACTCTCTGTTTAGTTCCAGTCTCTATGAAGCCCCTCCTTCATTTTTGTAGGTTAAACAACTTTCCCCTTTTTTTGTGAAAATAAATAAATAAATAAAAACGCATGGACTTTCACGGAATACTTTGTACTCTTGATCCTGAATCACCCATGAACACCATGGCTCTGTGTTGGAGCATGTGCTCTAAATGCTCCGACATTCTCCTAGAACTACTTGCAAGACAACAGACCAAAATGCTTCTCTGGTTGGACCTCATTAAACACTTGTTTCTTAATGAGGGTGTTATTTATCTCCTATTCTGATAAGAGCTGTCTTTAATAGCTTGGAAAAAAACGCTTTGTTTATCTTCTCATTTCTTTATGGCAACAGGTCAAAAGAGCACTTCCTTAACTGATCTACTGTATAAGCTGATCTATTTAAGTTTAGATAAAGCAGCGCAGCTTAATAACGAGTAATGAACTTGCATAGAGGCTAAACCAAATGAAAACGGGAAAACAATTACAATATATTTTTCAACAGATTCAAGAAAAACCTTGGCTATTCAGATGTTCTGGTATAGAACATTAGTACTAAAAATATTTTCAGCCTTTACACTTTAATTTCCTTTTCCATGTAAAAGTATTGATGGTTCCCTGCTCTTGCAAAACACAGTTTACATCTTTCCTGTGAAATAAATTACATGTAATTGATTTTTTTGCAAGCAGAAAAGATCAATTATATATGAATTTTACAAGCATATGTAGGGCTCAACAATAAAGATGGCCCTGGGCCAATGTAAGAATGTTTCGAGCCAATTGACAGATCTGTCTTATTGAGCCAGTGTAAATGTTTTGTGTTGGCTGATCATATATATGCATTTTTATGTCTTATAAATTGAGACTTTTTGTCATTAAAATATGTAGTTGTCTGATAATTTAAACAGGCCATGAGTAGATTGGGTAGTAAATATTTTTGTTGATAGAAAAAAAAAAAAATAAAAAAATAAAGAAGAAATGAATATCCATGTGTCAGCTATTCAAATTCTTTCTAACACATACAACAATATGTTGCTAAAAATTTATATTTCTTTTGTGTCCAGTGCAAATGTTGGCAGGGCAAGTACTAATCTCAAATACTTGTCTAACCAGACCAGAATTTCAGGAATAATAATAATAATAAATCCTTACTGTTGAATCCTGACATGTTTTATTTACAGATTTGCAAAAGAATATTTCCAAACTGGAATGCACTGCTGGAATGGACAACAGGAGGTGGGATGCATACCAATATTGCCTACTGCTTTATTTCATACAGCCCACATAGACCTGTCAGATATACAAAGGATCTGGCCCACAACAACCAGGATTCCGTTCATTCATTTGCTGTATATTTAGTATTGACTTATTATAATCCCTGCCTTGAAATCCCTGGCTATATAACAAGTAAGTACTATTAATTCTAATAGTATTTGTTCCGGATCCAGACAGGATATTACTATACTTTATCTAGTAAAATGTTGCAAAAAAGAGAATTTGATGTAGAGGAGAGCCGGTTTTAGCTGAAGTGGAAGGTGAGACTGAAGTTGGTGTGCCTTGTTTGTAATGAATTACCTGATTGTATGATTACCTTATTCATCAGCAAAAATTGATGAACTATCAGAGAAAACCTCTCTGAGCGTATTCACGGCATATACATTATATTCTACACCAGGTAAGGTGTTTAAGCCTTTTTTTATTTATTTTTTTTTATTTTTTACCGATGGTGTAAGGACCCTATTGTAACTGCTTGGTCAATATTTCTTCTTCTTCGAAATTAATTGCATTTTTGAGGGCCTAAACACGCTCGAAAACTCATGAAACTTTGCACACGTGTCAGAAGTGCTTTGACACAATCTACATTGTAAAAAGCGCTATATAAATAAAGGTGACTTGACTTGACTTGAGAAGTGGTGAAAATTTACGTCTGATATGGGTTTCAGAATTAGGTGTGGCAAAATGTTGCGCTACGTTTCACGTACAAGTATGAAATTCGGTAGACATGTAACAAGAATACTTAGAGCCGTGGAAAAAAAGTAACACAGTGTGAGTGAACACTGGTTCAAAGCAAGGCTACATATACAAAGGGTCATAATTGTTCATATTTATGTTAAATTATATGGCCATTTACATTCCTATCCAGTGTTCTGTTCTCCATCTGTTAGAAAGATGGACATTCCTATTCAAGATAATGGGATCTTGATGGTAGAGGCAGCTGACATTTTAGAGTGTCCATTATAAAGAGGGAAAAATAGACATCGCTATATTCTACCGCTGTACTCAGTGTGGAGAGTTTAGACGTCAAGAGGAGGATGATGGACATTCACATTCTATGCTTAAAAAGCTCTTAAAGTCTTAAAATGTTGTAATAGTTTGGAACCAGAATGGTTGCTTGATTTACTGTTCACCACCAGGCAGTAAGTACTCAATGGTATTCTCACAAAAACATATTATAACCCACAAATACTGTAGCTTAAGCACACTGTTCATTCACTTATTATTATGCAGGTGTTTCTAATATATAGAAACAGGAAAAAAGGATTTTATATTTTTAGATTTTTTAATTGACAGACCATTGACAAGCAGTCAATCATTTGGACCTCTGATCTGTGTAAGGTTTCCATATTACCTGAAACAGACAGGAAGTCATCAACGGAAGTGATGTCATCTACGGCCTCAGTCAGGATGCGTACTTGCTTCTCCCACTGGTCCTTGAAAACATCCATATTGTCCTGAGCCACCTTGCTTTGAGGGCGTGCGGCCAAGGTCAGGGCTGCATTGATTACCTGTGAGGAGGATAATGGTATAATTCTGAACCTTACCAAAACTACAAAAGTAATTGTAGAGTCATGCTACTGACAAACAGTGTAGACACATGAGTGAATCCAAGTGTAGTATGTGGAGGTTTCAAGTCAAAATGTAAATTATTTAGCTATGAACATTCTTTGCATTATTTATAAACCTATAAGCCTCAGAATACCTGCTGCTTTGACAGCTTTGAGTCATATGATGATTCATAAAATCTAAAGGTCTCTTGTGGATAGAGGTTGCTCAAATTTGTCTCCAAATTCTCCTAGTAGCCCATTACATTGATCAGAGGAAACAATCTTGAGCAACAAATACTTCCAGAGTTTTCTAGTGTTAACTTCACTTTCAGGGGACTTGCTTTATCAGAGTTGAATGTGAGATCTGTTAGTGAAAATGTTTCTTGAATCATCTTGAAATTTCTCAACATTTCTCATAAATGTCACATTACAAATAATAAAAAAAAAAATGGTTTGCTAAAGCTATTTCATGCTGACTTTGAATTGACCCTATTTATACCCTTTCTAATACATACTCTTAGTCTTACTGTGAATGATTACCAGTGTGCATGTTTTCTCTTAAAAAAAATAAATAAATAAAAATATGGCGTAACGAAAACCAATATGTTTTTTTCTGTTTCCAATGGATGCTTCCTCTCACTGATTCCTCACAATTTTTTCTCAATGGGTTGCAAACAGCATTTCTTGTTGACTTTGAATAGCTAAAAAAATCTAATGTGAGTCATATTTTAATAAATCTGACAGGTCTGGATATGTGCCTGGATATGCTCTTCTGCTGCCATCATCAATAAAATTTTTTTTACATAAACATCTCTTCTAAAGGAAATTCTGTGCTTTCTGTGGCCGGTAATAGTGTAATGGTAGTTGCAGCAGGCAAACTGCTATATGGAATAAACAGAATTTTGCAAATAAGGTGCATTATACTGAATAATTGGTGAATTCCTATTTATCACCACCATATAAAACTGCTGCAAGAGGTTTAAACTGAACACTGGGTGGATAGAAAAGGTTCAGGCCCTTTACCTGAGGACACAGGCTATCGATCTGTGTAGCTGCCATGCGCACTAACTTCACACCCTCCTCGTTGTTGGAGATGGAACAGGCGAGGTTGGCCACCTGAAAGAGAGAGAGAATGAGAGAGAGAAAGAGAGAGAGAGTTTGGTGAGCCATTGGGTCATCTCTATGTTGAGGTTAAAGTATAAAGTGACCTTGGGGTTCTGGTTGCCAGATTTCTATAAATCAGGCAGGTTAGACTAGCATTCAGACAGGGGCAAATAAAGCTTACGAGCAGAGTGCACACATACACAAACACATAGTCCTTTTTGCTGTTCATGTTTGAAGTTATCAGTGCTGTGTGCAATGGATAAGGATTTAATGCTTGGCTTGAAAGGCAATGTCAGGGCAAAATATGTACAGAGAGTTAGGGCTCATTCAAGTGTTGGATTGGTATTTGTTATTTCCCAGCGTGAAGAACATGATTTGTGGTTCCCTCTTCCCCTCCGCTCCCCTGGCCCCAAATCATCCCGTCTTGGTCTCTCTTTTACCATTTTAAAAATAGCTTTTATTTGAATAATTGACATCACACACACTCTAATTTGAATTTTTACCGGCCAATCTCCTGGACATTTAGAAGCTGGCGCTTCATGTTCTCATGCATCTGCAGTGACAGAAGGACAGCGGTTTGTTCACATGTGCTATAGAATCTCCCATCAGGAAAACACAATTACCCCAAAAATGTCAGCAGACACAGAGAGGGGTCCTAATTGGAGGTTGCTGCGTTTCTGTTATTCTCTCATAAATTGATGTGGAATTTTCCATCCGAATTGCCGCTACAAAGCTCTCTGGTGGAATAGCCATGGTTCATTACTGAACTTCATATTCACAATTTCACATGTAAATCATTAAGCCAGTTTATCTGGGAAAAAGGGGGGAAAAGGCTATGAATTTGTATAATTTGCATATTTGTTTTAGAGATAATGGTTTTAAATGAGATGCGGCACATGTCATAAGTTTGCAGATAGTCTGTATACCTGTTTATGCAATATGATGCTTACACATGCAATATACAGAGCTGTCCCAAGCATGGGGCAGGGCCCAGTGCGAGTTAGAGGAAGTGTAGGGCAATATATATTATAGACAGAAGGACAGTGGTTTGTTCACATTCGCTATAGAAACTCCTATTGCAAAAACTAAATTACCCCAAAACCGTCAGCGGACACAGAAAGGGGTCCTAATTGGAGGTTGCCATGTTTCTGTTATTCACTCATAAGGTAATGTCGAATTTTCAATCTGAAATTGTCACCACAAAGCACTGGTGGAATAACCAGGGTTCATTACTGAACTTCATGTTCCCATGTAAATCATTAGGCCAGTTTACCTGGGAAAAAAAAAAAAAAGAAGAAAAAAAAAAAAAACGACAGAAAGAGTGTAATTAAACTAGCAGATGGCTCCTCTATGCGCAATACCTCCTTGTCTAATTTCTGCCTGCCTGCAGCCCTCAGGTTACCCATCATGCAGTGCATCTGGCAACGCCGGATCGGTGCGTACACGTGAATACACGTGTGCGTTGAGAAAAGGTCTCTCTCTCTCGTGTTTGCTCGCTTCCATCATCAGAAAAGCATCTGCGCAAGGAGCACTGGCCAGATTGGATGCTAAAAACCTGGCTGCCTCCCTTCTCCCTTTCTGCCAAAAACGTCAGATCCGACAGAAAACACCGGAATATTACTCAGAAAGTTTATAATTTGGTGACACGTCAGCCCTCAATGAAAGGCGCTAATAGGCGTGTCAGTGCCGTTTTGATAACAATTCAGAATTGGTGTTCCAAGCATCTCATCCTCTGCTGGTAAATCAGATTACACAGCAGCCATGAGTAAGGATTTTGACGGTGCTAAAGTGACATATGCCTGCTGGCAAATGCAATACGACTGAAGCCATATCAGCGGGCTTCTCTTCTTTTTAAAGGTAAATCGAGGCAAATCAAATCTGTGTTAGAAGATTCTTGCTTACGGCCCTTTTCTCCTGTTTACCCCTGACAGCTCTGAATGCTTTGATGGATCGCTCTTGCGTTTAAGTGTGTGCTTGCATGTGTGTGTGTGTGTGTGTGTGTTTAGCTGTGCTGCTAAAAGTGTAAAGACTAAAATGCTTGAGGGTTGCAAGTGATGATGTGTGCATACAAGTACCAATGGGGAAAAAAATGATTCATTGATGCATCGCAATTCTTTCTGAAATGATTCTGGATCTATTCACAAAAATTCATTATTATAATTATTAATTATTTTAAATGTAGCATTGCCACAAGATAAAGAAGATATGGTGTATATATAGTACCAAAATGGTACATGTTAGTATCTTTTGAAAAGGTACCGCCCCAGTGATGGATTTTGTGGCTTTTTTTTCCTGAGAGTGTGGCAACCACCTCCGTACCCATCCTTCCCCAACTGTCAGGTCCACCTTGTATCTTAGAGGTGCAGTTGGACCTGAGTGGAAGTGGGCACCAGTTCCACTACCTTTTTTGGTAGAAAAGGGACAAGAGACAGCAGCATAAAGGACCGGATGGAAAGGTAGGGGGTTGTTTTATACACCAGGCTGGCAGTGTGGGACTCACAGCGTTTGCAGGAAATAATATCCTGTCATGTAATTCCACACTTCCCTTGGTCCTCACTAGTCCTTCATGGTCTGAACACGCAGTCAAACCAGCAGCAGCTCCTGGACGGCAGCCAGAACTGGCCGATGCTCCAGCACTCAATTCTCAGAGCTGGATCCCAGCCAAGACACAGTGTCCGGCCAAAAATACTAATTGCAATTATCTAAAGAACCACTCCTCCTTTGTGAGTCCTTTTTATTTTCTCAAAGAGAAGGCCCCTGTTAGGTAGCCAAGGATGTCAAAATAATATTCATGAGTTTCATGCTAGGTTGAGACAAGCGTGTGTGTGCGTGCATCCTTGCATGTTAGAATATTTCAGAGAAAGAGACCGCATCGTAACTGTGTTGTCTCTCTGACCGACCATTATGTGTTGTCTAGTTAGACCTTTATAAAAGAACTATTGATTTCCGAGCATTTCATTTGGACGACCACATCCAGAGAATCAGCGTGCAGAGTGTCAGCCTTATACCCTTGAAGAGTTCTTAAATAAAATAAAATGAAAAAATACAATAAAACAAAGACAAAATATTGCATATTAGAATGCAATTACCTATACTATATTAACAATTAAAATTGAAAATTAAATTATTAAAACTATCAACATAAATGATTATCTACATAAATGATTATTTACAATATAATTATTAACAACAACAACAACAACAACTCCAAAAAGTTTGTTCCAAGAGATGAAAAATTTTAACAAAAATGAGAAACATGGCCTTGGCAACTAATTTAAATAAAATAAGTTTAAGTTTCAGTACATTACTGAAACAAAAACAGAACTAATAATCAAGCTAAATAGTATAAAACTTAATTTGTAAATAATAAAATATCACTAAAGCTTAAACTAAATTTAAAATTAAAACTGAAAATATAAAATAAAAACTAATTCACAATATTAATAAATAACACTGAGAATCTTTTTAACACACACACACACACACACACACACACACACACACACACACACAAAAAAGTCAACCGAACTGTTTTACTCTATTTTTGGGTGCAGTGTGTTTATGATAATGAGTGTTGCATTATTGGAACATGGTCGAGTCTTCTGTGCACTTCACATGAGGAGCTCTATTTGTACGGCACAAAGTTACTTGATATGTAGAGCATTTTATTTCAGTTTGGTCACTTATGAGGTTCCTTTTAGGTTTCAATCTACAGTATAAAGGCAGCTCACTAGCTCATGGAACACAGTCTGTGCCTCCTCTCACATTAAATCAGTATTTCAAACATCTCAGCACTTCTTGGTCGAAACATTCCTGTCAAGAAATAGGTATTGTTTATTGTATTTCCATCTGAAAAGGGGGAAAAAAAATTGAATGAGGGCTCACGGACAGAATCTGAGAGAGAGAGGGAAAGTTGATGTCAGAAGAGAGTCAGTTAAGAGTGGGGCACAAGAAGGTGTTAGCCTGAGTGCTTCCCCCTATTCCCCAACCGTACCCCGGTCAGAGTGCAAATAAATCAGCCTGTCAGCACAGATGAAGCAGAACGGCCCTCTGGGGGGGTGAAACAAACACAGGTCGCTAAGCGTGACCATGTGAGAGCTACCAACAAACCTCAACAATAAAGTCCCAGATGTTTGAAACTGATGACCCCTGACGTGTCAACAGGGAGATTTGGAAAGGCCCAGACAAGTTTACATATCGATTTAAATGCAAGTAATGCAGGAAGTGCTAGACTTGTCAGAGTTGTGACCCTGAGGTTAGCATGATAAGTTGCACAGATTTTGCAGTGGCGTTCGTGCAGATGATGCGAGTTTTAGTCGGTTTTGCGTCAACTTATTCTTGTTCCCCCTTTGATTCTCAGCGTTCCCTGTGCTTTTGATGCTTGGCAAAATTTCAATAGCAATCTGCACGTTCAGGAATTCCATGTGAGGGCAAAAGATTTCCCAACATAGATTTCACATCGGGTTCAGATGGTCATGTGAATTTCCTATATGGTGACTAACAGAAAGCTGCCTGGTTTAAAAGTGACTTCTATGTGAGCTGTGCTTCAAACATTTAAAATTGACAATAGACAACTGAACTTTTTGCCTTCACTGAAATTTTGCTAATGTGACTCCACCTTTATGGTATCATTCAGTACCGAAGTATACATCAGATTACCATGGTATTACTTTCTGATACCATGACAGTACAGGGATCAGGGGCTGGATTCATGAAAATCTTCACGAATAAGAAAGAAGTAAAAAAAAAAAAAAATGTATTTATATGAATCCCAAGAAATACTGTATGTAAGAATTTTTCAAAGTGAAATTTTTGAAAAATACTTAGGTTCTCAAAGTACTCAAAGAAGGTGAAGCAACACAACTGATGCTGGTAGGTCACACGACAATGACGTCATGATGAATCTACTATATCCGGATTACATCCATATGACATACATTCATACTATATATATGCAAAGTAAGGGACCGGCCGTTCACACAGAATGCGTTTTTCTATTCCAACATGCTACGTTTCCATGTTTTTCTATGTAAACACGCTAGACGGATGTGCATGTCCATTACGCTGGCACCTCGTACATGAGCGCCGCGATTTTAAGACGCTGTGTCAAGTTAAAAGAACTTTTACACACAGCGCCACTTATCAATGTCAGTTCCAAAACAGTGGACCAATCAGAAGAACTGAGAGGCAGGGCAAGCATTGTGAGCTTCTGTTTACAGTACCAAATTGGCATGACAACTGTTTTATTTGTTTGTTATTGCCGTTATTACATCACGTCTCAAAAGCGCGTCTCGAGACCCTCGCGTTCTGCACTGCGCTTTTTTTAAAAACCATTCCTGAGCGCTGCGTCTCTCGTTTTTAGACACAAAGACGCATTCTGTGTGAACGAGCCTTAAGTTCCTTATCTGAATAAGTACCTACTCAAAACAGAATGCGATTTTAGATGCAACCAATGAAAAACACCTAATCAACACCTAAGTGTGCACACTGTTTTTTGCGTTCTGCCTTAAGTAAACGTGTCCTGTGTATGGGCACTCTCATATGTGCTGAATGCTGCTGAAAATTACACTGTATAGCCTATTTCTAGACTAAGGAGCTGTTTAAACGGCACTGTTTTCAACTAAAAATGGAAAGCTTTTTATGCGTTTTGGCCGTTCATTTACACAACAACGGCATTTTGATGGCCTGAAAATGCAAACTTTTGAAAACGGGTTTCTAAGTGCAAGTTTTTGAAAACAGTCTCTGTGTAAACAACAAAAATGCAAATCTGTGAAAACGATTACGTCATGCATATGCATATTACATGTTCAGTCTACAGTGTTTCATCACCATCTAATGGCCTTCCAGCAGAATACAGCGTTTTTAGTCGTTTTCATGGATTCATATGAATGGGAATCATTTGACAATGGTGTCTTCTGTACGTGGAAAACTCAAAGGAAAAACTTCTCCGTTTTAAGCATATCGTTGTCGTGTAAACGTACCCTAAGATTAAAAATGAGGTCTCTATTTGACTCGTTTTTGTATAGTTGTTACTGAATTTCGAAATCAGCAAAAAGATTACTGGTATCACTTTAGAGAACTTGTGCACATTAAGGGCGTTTTCACACCTGTAGATCGTTTGCTTTGTTCCGAAACAAGGATTTAAATCATTACAATGTTAATATTTAATCTTGGTTTGGTTCGCTTTCACAAGACAGCAATTCTAAATGGACCATAATTAGTTAATACAAGTCAAGTGTGAGTAAACTCTCCTTTCATTGCTCAAAGTGCACCTGTTTATTAGTCAGGATGGATAGACAACAGCTCCGCAGGCAGATTGTGGCTTTCTTTGTAGCTGTCATTATATGATCATTTTTAGCAAAAATCAAGTCTTTGTCTGTATTTTTGTGTTTTGGACAGTTGTTCTGAAATATGTCTGTCCGACCAAATTTCAAAACAAACACTGCTGCTTTTCACTTTTGTAATTACCCATCACATAATGTAATACAGCCTGGTTTATTGGTCCGTTGGGTCGCATTGCTTTCTCGCCAAAGGGAACCAAGTGAAAATGTAACGGATAGGATGTGGCTGAGAAATGTCCTAATAACACAGCACATCTTCTCATTTGACATCTCACAGTAGTGAATTAGCCTTTCTGGCTTCTTACACTGACACTTCTGCTCAACGTAGAAGAGTGTAATAGAGTCAAAGCTGGTGGGCCTGTCACGGCTGTGGAAGCCTGAATCTCACAATGGAGCTATATTATTAAAATCTACCTGTCCTTAGCCAGTATGCTACATTAAATGCCTCCAACTAGCACGCTCAACTGGGTCACAGGGCTGCGGTCTGGAGCAGGTTGGCCATTAGCCAAGAGGCCTTTCTTCCCTTCGGGTTCTTCTCTTCTTCCACTCTTCTCTCTGTCAGGTTCTCTTTTTGAGAACCTGCAAAGTCCCCATTATAGCCAGAAGTCTCCAAAGTACCGCAGTGAAATGTTAACTGTCACCAAAGTTGCAGAAAGAGGCTTGAATTTGATGTATGGGGTTGTCATAAATAGACATCATTTGGAGATAATGAGATCTGGCATGAAGGTCAATATGAAAAACTGTCCCAGCCCCTTCAGAGGTTTAGCCTTGGTGAAAATGAAGGGTTCAGTGTATGCATGGGTACATTTCAGCAAAGTGTAAGTTAATGGCTTTTGAGGACCATTAAGAGCAAGTCTTGATCTAAAAGGAGATTAATGGAGAACCACCATGAACAGTCTAGGACAAACCTTGATCTTTCTCCATAAAAACAACATTAAATAAATATTACGCTTTAAAATGCTGTTCCTGGTCTATTTCACCTGATATTAGTAGAAATACCACTGGTACTATTGTCATTATTATGAATGCTATTTTGTTGATGTTGTTTGCTGGTGTTGCTTCTTTTGTAGTTGCCATTGTCCTCATCAACAGGGGCTTCCCTGTTAAAAATATTGCTTTTAAGGTTGGCATTAATATATTTATGTTGATATTATCATTATATGTACTATTATATGTTCTATGTATATGAACAGAATATTTGGTTTCTTGTGGTTTATAAACAATCATTAGCAATTTAACGATGCTCTGAAATTTCCATGGTATAGTGGTATCATATGACAATACCATGGTACTTTGAAATAAACCATTAAATTGAATTATCACCTTGCATAACAAGTTACTTCAAAAATACCATAATATTACTATTGTGTCAGTGTTATTGTAGTATCATTGAGATACTGTTATAGTTTTTAATAATATTTTGGAGGGGGTTTTATTTTAAAATTTTCCATTTTAATTACAATTTTAGTAAAAGTTTGAGTAATTTAGTTGTTTGTCTTTTTTGATTGGTTTTTCTTAGTTTTTAATATATATATATATATTAAAAACTAAGATATTTTATTAGAATCACGACCAAGACATTAATTATTTTTATCAACGCACAGGCTGCAGTAAATAGGCACGCTGAAAATGAGAGTAATATTTTGGACAAAACCATGAAAATTTCAGTCCTAATATGCTGGAAAATAGCTAGGTATTTTTTACATTCCTGCCTATTTAACAAAATAACACTTCTTTCAGCACTCTGCAGATGTTTGCTGGAAATGCTAAAAGACCAACTCCACTACAGGAGTTAGTGATAAGCTTCTTCAATTTAAACCTTGGACACAGTAACAACTATCAAAAGTGCCTTCAACCACCTAGAAGTACATAGGCAGGCACACACACACACACACACACACACACACACACACACACACACACACACACACAGACACAGTCCCAAGTTGAGTCTTATTTGTCTCCAGAGTCTGTAATCTTAATCATGCGAGTCACAGGCCTTGCTTAAGAAGTCAGTAAGCGTCCACACCACTTTCCTCAACTAAGTCACTGTGCCAAGGAGCTTATTGCCTGGGAAACCTGCAGTTTGGAGTGTGGCATAATTAAGTGCCTCACAATCATCCAGTTGATAAACAAAGCCTGAATTGAGGCAAATAAAGGAGAGCCAACCAAATGAAAAGAGAAAGCCTGTCGAAAGCCATGTTGATTACTTTTCTTCTTATTTCAGGAAAGGTGCAGTCTGCCATTGTTGGCTTATAGTTCACAAAGTGAACAACATTTGCTACTTCCTTGATATGGTGGTGCACAGTAAAACCAACCACTGACACTAACTCGAAAATAATATTACGCTAACTTAAACTCCAAAAAAAAAAAAAAAAAAAAAAAAAAAAGAAGACTTTGCCATCCCATACTTGCCCTCATGTTGTTCCAAACTTGTACGACTTTCTTTCTTCTGTGGAAAACAAAGGAACTGTTTCTTTACCAATACAACAAAGGTTAGTGGTGTCCAAAACAACATTAGAGCATTGATTTTCACCGTATGGAGGGAGGAAAAAAAATAAAATATATATGTATATATATATATATATATATATATATATATATATATATATCAAAATAACATTTATGCGTGGTTATTGATATATCATACAGCATGCAAACTCTGCAAAATACTTCTTGTAGAGACATTTATTGACTGCAATAAAATAAACCCCTTGTGTCTTTTTCATTTGTCTTGTACTGCATTTGCATTTAGTTCTGTTGCGTCAGGACTGATTTGAGCTAGATTAGATATTGATTGCTATTCTTGTGATTGCAGTCGGTGTGTTTTTAAATCAGACTCTTCCTCTTAGTTTTTTTTTTTCTTTCTTTTTTATTTGAAACTCTGAGTTGTTAATGAAATATATAGGGGTGGAAGGAATTTTATATCAAAGTAACAGTATACTATACAACAGTACATTCAGTAGTTATTTTTTCCTGGTAATTCAAAGAAAAAGTGGTTTATATGTTAATTAATGTAGCAATGTCTACTAAACTGAAAGGTACTCATTTATATCAAATGAATGATATGTCTGTTATAAGTGCAAAAACAGCTTTACATTTTGTGACAAATATTAAGATATTATATTATTATTATATATATTATATCAGTTTTACCATTTAATATCTCTATCTGTCTGTGTGTTCTTGTTTATATGGACACAAATGTGTATAATGACATGGGTATTGCAACATAAACATGGTTTACGGGGACACTTCCTGTGTCCAGTCCTCGTAAACCAAATGGCTTAAAAAAAAAAAAAAAACAAAAAAAAAACAAATGCTGATTTTTGGAATTCGAAAGAATGCAGAAATAGATAGAATATACAGTTTGTACAGTATAAAAACCATTACGCCTATGGAGAGTCCCTTTAAACCACATATTCAAGTGTGTGTGTTTGGTAAGTAGGCCTACATTTCCTATAATCCCAATATTAAACATAGCTATTTTTAGCTTCTTTCATATCAGAATCTAGAGAAAAAAAAATCACAAGTGCACAGCAACCCAAGATAACATCAAAGAATTTCAGAAGTCTATTTTAAGGGTTCATACGAGCCACATTTCACTGAGAACAACCGCCGCTGTGAAATTTAATTTAGTTGCAATGCTGTGTGATTTTTAGCTTTATTAATGAGTTTAACAACTGACAAGCGACCACTAGGTATAAAAAGTCGAGTCCCAAAGCACTGCTCAGATTGGCATATAAACCCTAATAAACTCTAAATTATTTTGATGAATTCTAAATATGATTTATTTTCCAGGGCAAGGAGAGCTTCTGTCTGGGTTCTGGCAGTTATGGTGGAGATGGGTGCCTGGAGAGTAATTTCCAGCATATAAAACTTTACTGACTTCAGTGTGGGACATGAGAAGGTAATTGAAAGCAATATAAACAATCCATAAAGCTGAGTGGACATGCTTGACTTTGTACAAGTGGAGAGGTAAGGGGAAGGGTGGCGACTTTAATCACCTAGGGCAACGGCGGAGATGCTGTTCAATCGGACAACGCTGATATATTCATGGTTGGAGAATTGAGAAGGATGGATGCCCGAGAGGGTGATAGAGCGGTATGGGACAGGTGGTTCATTGCTACCCAGCTGTGGTGGCACTCAGAGATGCCCTACCGAAGTCCTAGCTAAATCATTACAAAAAGATCTCTGCTCAGTGTGAAAAGTGACTTCCTATTTTAACTCCAGGCTGTGTGGGCTGCTTTGCTTCAAATCAGGGGTCAGCTCTCACGGACATATGCGCCCACAGAGAACATTTGGATTGATTGATTTTACTCACACATCTTGCACTCGGATCCCAACATGCCTTTAAATCAGAGAAGATAATAGGTCTTCAACATAAAAAGCTTGAGAAACTTGGAAGGCACTGTGTGCTTCCCCAACTTCCCAAAGTATAAGCAGGCAGCTTTCAGCTTTCACTGAACTATCGATCTCTCCTAGTGAGGGTGCAAGCCAAGCAGTTGTGCTTGGCAGCGAAGCTCAATTATGAAAATGGAGCCAAGCTTGTTCTTTGTAATTTCTTTGTATATTTAAGAATACTCCAGGGCCAATATTTAAAACTGTTTGGAGATAAACAATGCATTTAAAAGTGTTTGGATGGAGAGAATGCTTGTAGAGTGCAAAACAACAGAAACGAAGCAGAGCGAGAGAGATAGAGAGACAGACAGACCAGAGCACTTGGTATTGACATGATTTCAGTGATCAGATAACAATTGCATAGCACTTGACCATTGTGATAGAAATGTTTTATGTAAAGGCCTCAGAAGTGTATTTAAACATGGAATGTGCAGAAAAGTGCAGACTAAGGATGCTCAGGTCAAAGACCATGTATATCTATATACATCACATGATCAAAGAATCTAGACTTACCCAAGTGCTAAGTGCTTAACACAGTAGAACTAACAGTCATATGATTAGCTTAGATCATTACAAACCAATCACTAGATCAGTATAACCAATCCCAGAAGAAGAAGACTTGAGTGACATTGATTTTTATTTAACTGTAAGATATAAATGTACATGTATCTTTTTGTTCGGGAAGTCTCTCTTGGTTGTTGTGACAAGTGAGCTCCCGGCCGTGAATAAAACTTAATTCTTGCAAAGAGCAACTTGGGAGTCACGTCTGGTATATGCTACGCTACTGCAGAATAGCAGTGCTAAAGATTCTACGCTCAAAGGACCACAGCAGGGACAGTGATAGTGTTGGAAGACTATAGACCCGCACTCGGGATGAGGCTGTAAAACTTGGAGTTAGTATTAATGATCCTGTGTTAGACCACCGTACACCTGAGAAGAGTGGTGAGAGTGTATAGATGCTAAAGACCTGGTGCTCACTTGTGGTTTGAGTTAGTGATAGTAGCTTCTTGACTGGATGCTGTTACCATACTTCGGGAAGGGAATTACTCACAAATACTGTAGTATATTATATTGACATCTGGAGACTGACCGAATTGTCTGTGGTGGAAAAGTCAGATTAGTTTGTAATAAGTAGGATATATTCATATTGAATTTCCACAACACCATTTTAAAATACATGAGTAAATGTTATATACTAAAGATTTTTCACACAGCGGGAGCAGAACATAAATAATAATATTAAAATAGCCAAAAACCAACAACAGGGCACTTAATAAGAGTAAAATAGCTCTTACAATAGAAGTTCTTGTAAAGTCAGCATCAAAAATGTATATAAATTAAAGCTGCAAGCAGCAGTGAAAGGGCCCTCGCACCCATGCCACATGCATTTAGGTATAGAAATAAATATAGTAGGACTACTTCAGTCATTTGTATTTTCCACACTTCCTGCTACCAGCTGGTGGCGCTATGACCATAACTAAATTTTGGCGTGTAGCTGTCTTCAGGCCAGAGCACTTATTAAACGTGAAGTTTGAGGCAGATTGGACATTGTATGCTTGAGTTACAACAACTTCCAGTTTCATGACGATAATAGCATGCTTTAACAGTCAGGTAAGTTTTGCTAGCATGTTTAGTACTCAATTGCATATTTTAGTATGTTTCTAGTAGTGCATCACAGTGTTAAACACGTCACTTCCTGATGCCAGTGGGTGGCGCTATTACTATAACTGAATATTGTCATGTTGATGTGTTCAGGTCAGGACTGTTCTCAAACATGAAGTTTGGGGCAGATTGGACATTGTATGCCTGAGTTACAACAACTTCCTGTTTCGTGGCGTTAATCGCATACATTAGCACTTAGCCAAGTGTTGCAAGAAACACATGAAATCATGCATGTTTGGTACTTCATGGCATTTACAAATGTGTTTCAGGGAGTGAATTAGAGTGTAAAGCATGCCATTTCCTGTCGCCAACAGGTGGTGCTATGACTGAATATTTGCATGTAGATGTCTTCAGGCCAGGACTCTTATGAAACGTGAGGTTTAGGGCAGGTTGGACATTGTATGTCTGACGTACAAAAGCTTCCTGTTTCATGGAGAAACATCGAACTTTGTCAGGCCGCCACGGACACGCCGTTCAACAAAAACTGAAGATCTTTTTTAATTTAACATCGCTAAGGCCTCAAGATTAGAATGACCAAATGTGATGTTGATCTGATTAATTCTCTAGGAGGAGTTCGTCTGGCGCTATCGAGCCACCTACAAAATATCTAAAACTAATTGTATTTATTTATAGAGAGCTCTTTTATTCCTACCAATACTGTTGTTGGTTCTTGGATTTTTCTTTATATTCTTCTCACACAATGTAAAAAATAGAACAGGCATATCTTACGATCCTCTCACCCCATGTAATGAAAAATATCCCATGAATTATTCCGCTGGACAATGCTTGGAATCTCTATTTTTCTCCCCAAATCCGCACTCATGTTACTTTTCTGGAGTATTTTCACTTTAAAATATAATTTGCTAACCTTATCTTCACTTGTAATCCATATCTGCATCCTTTACTTTGGGAAGAGAAACAAAACAGACCAGATATTGCTGACTGTCATAGTAATAAGTACTTTGATAATAATATTTTTGATTCTAATATTTTTAAAATGCCAAGAAAATTTAGCTTATGCATCCTATTTGGCTTATGCATCCTATCCTAAGTGTCATTTTCAGTCACATTGGAAATGCATCGGAATGCAAGGTGTAAATGCAATCTATCCAAAAATATCCAGACACTATCCAGATACGAAATGCATAGAGTAAAGGGGGCCAGAGATAGCCTTCTGATAGACTGCATTTCAGACCCAGGCAAGTGAAAGCTCTTAGATGAGGATTTGAGGGGTAGGCGTGCTGGAGCGAAAAGAGAAAGATATCTTGCAGCTTTTTTTCTTTTTCTTGGGTAAACTGTGGCAGTTGCAGGTTTTGGATAGCTCCTCTTTTCTACCTGAGTGTGAAAAACGAGCAAAGCTTGAGACTGAGACGGTGCCAATCAGCTGCTGGCTGTCTCTCAACAGCTCTGTCTGGATGAGCTGCAAAGAGGCCTGTGTGAGTCTGTGTTTGTGTGTTGCCAGTGTGAAGAAAGGCAATTACTGATCTTCTCACCTGCAGTAGACTTGGGAGGCTCATGCTATTCACACAGTGTTCCAGCATTTCTAGGAAAGCACAAACTCCTTTAGCATTTTGCTACAATGTTCCATATTCAAGAGCTAACACTCATGATCATTATTAACCTTATTGCTATAATGGCTTAATATTTTTGTGAGCACAATCAGACAGACCAGATAAGGGTCACCTAATCTATATACAGATTACTGCATTCTTACATTCACATACAACCCAATCGACAGCATAGTAAACATCAGCTGAATATCTATTTATCTCCATCGACAAATAACATGATGAGATGTTATCCATCTTCACAGCTAAAGGGCGATGTCCTCTCTCAATCTCTGCATGTTTGCGCAGCGGGGCTTCCTTGAGTTTGGAGAAAAAGGCATCACTGATCCCTAATGTATTGATAATTTCAAGACTCTCACAGCCAATTTGAGCCCGTCACTCCTCTGTGTCTCCTTTGTTCATGCCTTTTGATCTACAGCTGCACGCTCGGTCACGCTAGACACTGTGCCTTTTCTTGATTAATGGACATGGACAATGATTTGTACCAGGGGAGCAGGTTACTTTATTTCCTCAATGCTTTCTGGAGAGCTAATTCATAACATAGCTGCATGGCTCCCCAATGAGTTAGCAGTTTTGATTTAAAATCTACATCAGGACCTCAATCAAAAGGGTTTATGTAGAAGACAAGTTTCTTGTTACAATAACAAGAAATGTCTCTATTTTTCACCTTCACTAACTTCCAGTGTAATACAAATAAATTGTCAGTATATTAACATAAATTAACCATAGCTGGATTGTTTTGTTATGCTCGCAATGCTTTTGTGTCTTTTTCTGGTTATTTCATTTCTTTTAAAACGGTACATGCTTTCAGATTGTAAGAGTAGGTTTCTAAGAAACACATTAAAGGCACAGTGTTTTAAATCAGAGCAGATTGTCCAGATTGTGTTCGAAAATTGCTAATGTTACACGTCAACGGATGTACTTTACATTCACACGTTGTCCATTAGGAGGTGGTGTGAACAAGGGGGTGGGTGTGAGAAAATGAAAGGGCAGGGAGCGAGTGAATGAGAAAGAACGACTGAAAGCACAGAATTACATGTTGGACAGTTACCATGGATCTAAAAGTTCTTAAAAGCTGATTTTTTTTTATTATTATTATTTTGGAATGCTATCAAAATAAAATTACATTAATTAGGAAGCTCTGACATTCATTTTTTTGCACTGGCTTTTTTAGCCTGTTTTAGCTCTGTCCTAGCATCCTAAGCGTCATAAGTGACCGATTTGGAATCCTCTACACTGGCACAACATGCAAACAGTGTTCTGCACAGGAGAATCAACTCACAGTTGATTTCAATAGAGTTTGACGTTAGCATGTTGCTAAGCTAACTGCAGTGCTCTAATAAACATACGAATACAGCACACAGAGAGATATTAAAGTAAAATAATCAATTTTTAATTACACTGAAGTACATTTATTGACTTTTTTTTTTCACTGATGAGTCAAAGTCATTCTGAGACTGCCTTCTCCATGAAGGACACATGCTATGATAATGCTAAGAATTTTGCTAAAAGTATCTAAGGAAAACACAAATAAGAAGCCTGCCGCTTGGAACAGCCTTCATCTCAGAAGTCTGCATATGATTCCTTAAAAGAAACTGCCTTAGTAGGCAGCTCACTAGATTTTGGAACAATGCATTTGCTTAGACATTTATATACATAATCCCAAAGGAGCTCAGAGATCTCATAAGAGCTAACATAGCAATACATCAACACTGTTTCATCAAATTAGTCCATTAAGTGGACATCAAGTTAAGGCTCCCCAACTAAACATTTGAAAGGTGCTTTTCTTTTACAATGAAATAACAACATTGATTGCGCATCCAATTAAATTTCATTGTGCTTTTAATTGCAGTTAGTTCACTATTAAGAACACTGAGTAAGGATTTAAAAATCCCATCTCTGTCACTTTCTTCTCCTGCATATCAGTACAATTTTACTGAGTTGAACATTTTGGTTCGTGTAGTGCCTGCCATCTTTCTTTTCTTCATATTACAGAGTATGTCTCCCTCCTTTATTGATTTCATCCTGTAGATGAAATGTGCGGTTGCTGATTGCACATAATTTATATACAGTCTCAGAACTCGTAAAACTCCAGATGACTGTAAAATAATAAGCTGATTCGCAATATGTGTAGCTTTTTGTACAGATGGTGAGACTCATAAATTCTTGGAGGAGAGATTTTGATATATATATATATATATATATATATATATATATATATATATATATATATATATATACACACACATGTAACTTCACTAGTCTTTCTTTGTTCAGATTTAAACTTATTCTTGCTTCAGAAGCCAATTCAAGAGCTGTGGATTATGTAGTATTAATTCAACATGCTCTACCATTACTTCTAATTTTCAATAATAACTACCTTCTTTCTTTTATATGGCAAAAAATGTCCATTCCTTCATACTTCTAATGGGATTTCAAATTTCCTACCTGGACGAAGCTTGGTAATTAAGATATTTTTACTGTATGTAGCCTAAAGTGACAGGCATTGTAATGTGCTCAGCTCTGCAAAGTAAATGCATGGGGTTTTTAGCTTAAAGCTGAGTTAAGTTCTTCACTACTAGAGAATGGAATTTCAGAGATCGTTTCAAACATTTCCTATCAAACATATCTTGTAAAAAAAACAAAAAAACATACCATTTCAGTTAAGGAATTTTCTTCTTGTCTAGTGTGCGGAATTTGTAAATGCTGCCCTGTGTATTACATGAAGTGCTTTTCGTCACCCCTTCATTAAAATAGACTCTTTGTGACTCATTTATCATTTAGACATCCGACATCTGAGATTCTCACTGAAATTATTACAAAACATATTTAACCTCTCACCCTATTTAGCAAGCGACAATCTGTGACTGCCTGTTCCTGTCAGCACATTTAGACATATTATGATAAGAATGCGAATACAATCCTTCTATTTTGCAATATCTCCATTTAATATTCACAATGTCATTTGTACTGCATCAGCAAGTGGTGTAGAAATGGGCCATAAATATGTCCTGTGACCATAAATAGCAATTCCCATGTATTCTAAAAGACAGAGCTCTTAAAATAAAATAAAAAAAAATAAATAAAAAAAGAAAGAAACTGGAATTAAAGTTGTTTATGCTTACATTTAGCTATGTTTTATTCATCATGATTCATTAATGCTTTGATTTAGCTTTTCCCCCTTTTTAGTGGGCAGGAAACATGAGAATGCCATTATGGCAAAGAACGTAATTGATCTTGTTTCAGGAGAACCACAAGCCTTTGAACTCTAATAGTCCATGATGCTGGTGTCTCTTAGTAGGACACATTCTCCATCTTTTTGATGTCTCTCTTAGACATGAGCACACACGCAAATGTGCATATGCATTTAAGATGGCATCTCCATAAAGCTTCATATGTTTTTTTGTTTTTTTTCCGCTTTTGTGTAAGGGAAGGGAGCTGCATAAAATGAAGAAAGCCATCTGCTTCTCTCAGCTCCAAAGGAAAGAGATGCTGAAGCAACCGTGCAGGGAGCGGGATAACTAAACAAATGAAGTGATTAGGACACATAGCCTATTGCTTCTTTCAAAGAAACACACTAAAATAAACAGAATACTCCTAGGAAAAACACACTTTCATATACCAATAGTGAGTGACAAGGAGCAAGAGGTGAAAAAAGTGACAAGCCAATAGTAAATGAAGGGCAGAGGTAGAGTCTGCCGTATGATGAGATGCACCCAATGGAAGTAAAGCTCCAATTCCTCACGGGCTGCATTCTCTAAAGGTTAACACACTCTGGGAGTCATGGTGGATACAAGGTGGAAACCATCACTCTTCCATCCGACCCTCAGCTCCGCTGTGCCTCTCTACCACACCAGTGAGGACCTCTACATGATTGGGAAGTGTTGAAGAAAAAATAAAACATGCCGAACATGTTTATGACTAGAAAAAGGATCATGACTCGACTTTTAATACGTAACTCGGCAGCCATACTGGTAACAGCCTGGCAGCTATACATACATACAGCATATATTTCAGTAGGAAAAGACAGAAACAAATGAAATTATTCATCAAGATTATATTAAATTTACATATATTAAATTCAGAAAAACTTATGTTCACCAAGGCTGCATTTATTTAATCAAAAATACAGTAAAAACATTTATATTGTGAAATTTAAATCTAACTTTTACTTCAAATAGCTAAATGTAATTTATTCCTCTGATGGCAAAGCTGAATTTTCTGCATCATTACTCCAGTCTTCAGTGTCACATGATGCTTCAGAAATCAGTCTAATTTGCCTATTTGCTGCTCAAGAAGCATTTGTTATTATTATTATTATATATTTTTCAGTGTTTGTTTGTGAATAGAGATCTATGAATGAATATGAACAGTTAATTCGATTTTTTTTTTTTTTTGTAACAATGTAAAAGCCATTACTATCAGTTTTCATCAATTTAATGCGGCCTTGCTGAATAAAAGTATTAATTTCTATCCTACTGACCCTTAACCTTGAATGGTAGTATATACCCTAGTGTATACTGTACACATAGACAAGTGGTCTGTCTCATAATGTGTCGAGATAGATTTGAACGTCTGAGAAATGTCCATTCTTGTATAGAATTTATTAGTCCATACATGTCAGAAGTGGAAAAGAAAGCGGCTACAAACTTCGCCAACAGTAACTGTGCGCAGACTGTCTACAATGCTAGAATAAAAAACGGCAGTCTGGGTAATTGGCAGCATGCAGCAATGCGCATCGTATTAGGATTATTCTCCATGGAAACATTTTTTGGAAAGTTCTTTGCCTTCTGACCACTTACAACTTTATTTCTTTGCTTTTTTTTATTTTGCTGCATTCATTTCTGCTTCATTTTATCAGCAGTGCAACACCTAGTGCAGAGTACGTGAGAAAGAGAAATGCATAAGAATAAAAGGATAAAGAACAGCAGAAAGAGGATGCACACTGCCAGAAGCAACCATCAAGAGACTCTGAGCCACATGCCTCCCAGCAGAATACTCTGGAAAACAGTAGGAATGCCGTTTCTCTGCCATTCCCCCACCTTTCCTCCATCATTAGTTTAATAACCATTCGATAAGCAGCACAGACTCACGCCAGTCTCTTTCCCTCCCTGATGGTCATAGACCTCAGAACCTGGCTGTGTTATGCCACTCTTCAGCCACTACTGAAACAATGGGGCTTGATGAGCCTGCCGCCACCATTGAGGGTTTCACATTGATCTTGTCCCATTAATATAAGCCGCTTAGGCTGCCCCACAGAGACACTGTATAAGAGTTCCAGGCCATGTTTCTGAACTGTTTCAACATTGCACACACAGACACAATAAGCCCTACACTCACCATCCCGCTGGTTATCAAAAAAGCGTGTGAATATTAGAACCACTTTGAAATGAAAGCCCATTCCCACTGACGGTAGATGAGAGCTGTCTGCATGACAAGAAGTGTATACCTGCACACACACATATATTCATGTGTACCTGCTGAGCCATTTACATGCTTTTATACACAGCGACTAACAAATGAGAAAAAGCACAATACATTTTTTCATAAAGGATCAAATAATAAAAGTACTGCAATACCAAGTTTTAAGAGCAAACAAATGTACAGCAGTACAAATGCACAGGTGTAACTGCAGTAAGAAGGGATAGTTGAAGGAATAGTATATGGATCACAAAAATGTATTGGTCTTTGTCTACATGCAATTACAAAGGAATTTGTGAACAAATCCAGATCATCCAAAGTCTTTGAAAAGTTCCAATTCAAAAAAACGATTCACTCTCAAAACATGCCAACGAGAGGTTAGTCTCAGCTTCAGAAGTCGTCATCTGATTGAGATATGTGTGTGAGGTTCTTTAACGGTCCACCTGGAAACAAAGCCGTTGTGACGCCAAACACCCTCATGGAAGAATAATGCCGTTGTGTTTACAACTCTGACAATGAGCGCTTATCAGGATCAACTAAATGCTAGATTTTCAAAAGTATGTGAAGTTCACAGCATAATCTCTTTAAAATACACCCCAAGAGTTTAACACATCGGTCTGTTATTGTAGGGACATCGACTTTACATTTTCATGCCCCAGAAGGTCTGGCTACATGATACTAGGGAGAGGTAGGCCAGAAAGCAACAAAACATCTTTAAAGGATTTAATTTTTTGTTCCTCACAAGTCTATGTATCACATACGAAAGTGTGAAATGTTTGGAACATCATGATGTTGAGTAAATGATGACAGAATTTTTTTTATTTTGTGCTCATGAAAGAGTTTTCAGCTAAAAGTTTGTGATGGTCTTAGCAAATTAGATTGAGGTTTAAAAGTCATTCCACCATAGTGGAACAGAGAGAGTGAAGGTTGTTGTAAGTGGGCTGGAATTACCCATATTAGTAGCATATCTCACACACTCAATATTTCATTGCACAAGTTATGATTATAAAAATGTCAATTTCCTAGTTGCTGTTGCAATGGGTTACTGAGGTCACATGCACGTTATCTACAAGCTCTCTTCTGGAGACACTCTTTAGGATGTATGGGCCAGTCTGGCTCTAAAAGGCCAGTGGCTGGTTACGTAAACAACACTTATCAAAAGGGCATCCAGGTTAAACGCCACCCTGCTGCTGACTGCTATGATCAGTTTTGAGGGCGAGAAATGCCAAGTCTAACTGTAATGTTGCTTTATTCCCATAGTCTCTTGCTAACAAGCATCGGAGTGACATTTTAGCACGTGATCGGCCATGCTTAAAAGCTTTCGCTTAATATTGTGACATGTCAACCTGGCACATCTGTGAGACAGCGATTTTGATTCTGAATATATGAATGCTCGGGAAGGAGCGCGCACGGCTGTGAGTGAGTGTATGTGTGGTATGTTTGTGTGATAAAGACAAAGGTGTCCTTGAGGGCTGATACTCAAGGATGAAACCAAAACAAACCCTGTAATTGATGTAGTTTGGAGAGCAGAGGGGTCTTAATGTATGATGTTTTCTCGAGAGTCAAACAATAAGGAGCACAGCAATGCTACCTAACAACAGACTGAAGAATGAATTCTCATCCAAAAAGGGAAAAGAGAGAGAGAAAGAGAGAGAGAGAGAGAGAGAGAGAGAGAGAGAGAGAGAGAGAGAGAGAGAGAGAGTGTGTGTGTGTGTGTGTGTGTGTGTGTGTGTGTGTGTGTGTTTGTGTTAAGAATGTGAAAGACAAGCAAGAGGAAGAAAATGTATCGGTCTGACACCTAGCCTGCAATAGAGGTGTTACATCTTCAACACCCCACTGAAGACAAAACCCTATATCCGACATGTTTAGTTTGCGTAACCTCTCTGCCATGCAGAACTGCGACTATCTATTTGTTGAAATGCCAATGCCATTTTTTCTATCAAGCATCCCACCAAATAATAAAATAATAATAAGAAGAAGAAACGAGTACCAACTCAGCATATTAGAATGATTTCTGAAGGATTATGTGACACTGAAGACTGGAGTAATGATGCTGAAAATTCAGCTTTGCCATCACAAGAATAAATTACATTCTAAAATATATTTAAATAGAAAACAGTTCTATTAATTTATAATATTTCACAATATTACTGATTTTACTGCATTTTTGATTAAATAAATGCAGCCTTGGTGAGCATAAGAGAGCATCTTTCAAAAACCTAAAAAAAAAAAAAAAAAGTAGTGCTGTCAAAATGATTAATCGTGATTAATCGCATCCAAAATAAAAGTTTGTGTTTACATAATATATGTGTGTGTACTGTGTATATTTATTATGTATATATAAATAAACACACATGCATGTTTACATATTGCATGCATTCATATTTAACAAAAATATATTATATTTATATATAAAATGTATATTTATACATATATAATTTATATTTTATGCGATTAATCGCGATTAATCATTTGACATGTGCCGATATTCGGTAATACGATATATCATGATAATAAATATGTACAATATTGTTATCGTGGGCACTTCAAAATACCGTAAATAATAATTTATTACCAATTATTACAAATTTTATAATGCATTTAAGAATACTTTCCCCATCAACCGTATAAAATGCACAACACCGTTGTATTCTGCATCAAAGGGACACGCGCTCAGATGTAAACAAGCCCAACGTGCACGAGAAGCACATGGCGGAACGAGTGAAGGAGACGTGCTGAATGAAAGTGCACGTTCACTCTCTGACAGCAGAGGGCGCTGATGGAACAGCAGAATGCAGTGGTTACCCCCGGAAACTCCGCAAAAAAAAAAAAAAGTAAACTGAGCTAGTGAAGTTTTTAAAATGCTTCAAACAGCCATTCATTTTTTTGTAATCTCAATGTTGTTCATCACAGTACCAAATACTTAATACTTAAAGACTTAATAGGCTATTTATTTTCAAACTTAAACATTTTTATATTTTAATCTGGACTACATGCCCTAATCATAGAAATGTTCTGATTATGTTATTGTAAAACTTTGAAACATACGGCTTCATTAGTTAACATGTTAATTCATTATTACCAAACTGACAATGAAAAATACTTCTAAAGCATTAATTATTCTTAGTTAATGTTAATTTCTTAGTTACTGTTTAATAACATTACAAAAAGCAAAATAACTTATTTGATGGACCTGAGATAAAACTAACAATGATCAGTTGTATTTCTTAACTAACATTAACAAAAAATAATACTTCCTGTAACAAATGTAGCTATTGCTCAATCTTAGTTAATGCATTAAATAATGAGACCTTACCGTAAAGTGTTACCTGTTGTTCTTTATAGCCTAATTCTTTTGCACTTTAATATGTTTGAAGATTTTAGTTTATATATTTGTGTATTGTATTATTGTATTGAAACATTCAGAGTTATTTTTGTTATTACAAAAAGAGTTCTTAAACCTGTTATACTATGACAACACTTTTTTTTGCAACTTATTTCAATATCGTGATAATACCGTATACCGTGATAAAAGCTTTAGCAATTAATCACAACATGAAAATTTGATACCGTCACATGCCTAGACAGCACTAAAAAAAAGTAATGTTTCCAAACTTTTGACAGGTATATATCATTTTATATATATTATTATCATCATTATTGATACTATGGATGTTAGTCTCAAACACACACACACACACACACACACACACACACACACACACACACACACACACACACACACACACACACAAATCAGAGAAAGTATGCACACATTTCTGCTCCTATTAGCATGTGCATGAGCTGGTAATGGAGGAGTTAAGCAAAGGAAAATTTTTTAAATATGTGGCTCTAAGCTAAGCAGCTCAGCGGCATTTTCTGCACTGCCAAGCACAACACAAACACATGGCCAACTAAACCCTGATTGCCCAAGTGCATGGTCTTAACCTTCAGAGCAATGGGGAGATATATCACAGAATGCATCTTCACATCCCTCTGTGTGAGATTGGCCTGCGCTGCAGCTACTCCATACTGAAATAAACCAGTATATGTGGGTGCACATTGCATTTCTCAAAAACACACTGATTGCAACCTGCTATTATAACCCAGGATGTTGACTGAAGATATATATGAAAAGAGTACGGCCTAAATAGACTAATAAACCACCGGACAGACACTCCATGGTTTGTGTGTGTGTGTGTGTGTGTGTACGTGAGAAACAGAGAAAAGCGCATTTTTAGGGCCACAAAATGAGGTCCTCCATCACCTTTTCCCAATGACAGTCGGCCCACATACAATACACAGCACACACAGACACAGTCCACCTCTTTTCTTTATATTTAATATCTCTGCATTCAGCAGAAAAAGCCCCAGCCTCTTTAGAGAGCGCCCAGCTCAGATTCAACCTATTCAAGCTCAAAAGTGCATTTATTGAAACTTGGCCTGTTCAGCCATTATTCCTGTTATTCCTAAACAGTGGAAGAATATGCTGTTTTCCTAGCTGTTATTTAACAAATAACTAAAATATATACAGTGCTTCTCTGTATGATTGAAAATAGAAGCTCTGTTCTTCCGCTTTTTGTGCCAATGCTCTCTGACACCCCTCATGTCGAGATCCAACACATCTCTTTTTCACCATATTTTGTCTGTCTCAAGGCAACCATACAGCACATCATATAGAGTACACTGGCACACATCAAAGTTGAAGCTCTACTTTTGAAAACAATTTGGGCCAAACTTTTATTTTCAACCTATATCTCATCTGTGGTACAAGTGTCAGGAACCTGCTCCTCTCTCACACCGACATTGTCATTCAGCTGAATGCATTAGACATGCCTAGCACACCAGCCAGTGTTAATACGCCACTGTATTGAACAGGCCTTGTTTGAGAGGCGGCTTGAAATGATCTTCGGGCCGTGTGTGGCTCATGTAAAATGGTAGATTCGTCACGGCGGGCCAAGGCGGGCGAGTCGGATGGGATGGCACGACGTGACATGAAAGCATCAAAGGAAGACGGTGTGACAAAGACTGTTGTTTTTGATGAAGTAGGCTGAAAAATATCTTGTCAATTACTCCAACTGACAGACAAAGAACTCAACCGAAGCAAAATAATGAGAGCAACGTTTCTCCCCTCAGATCTTCCAGGTGTAGGCAATCGTCTTTGAATATTTACTTAACAGAGTGGTAACGTTATTGTGTATTTACATACAGAGTAATACTCAAAACTGCATGAACTCGTGTAAATATTTACAATGACTTGTGGCAAATGTCTTCTGCATATTATTATACAACTCTCTGGAATACTTGATTCTGATTGGCCATCCACAGCATTCAGTTGTCCAAATTTTTGTATTTATTTTTGTGTTTATGTATATTCATGTATATTAACTGTGCTGTTTTTTCTCCCATAACACTCTCTTCTTGCATAATAAAACCATTTCAACTTGAATTAGTATTTGATAAGGATCCAATTACAAATGGCCATAATCATAAAATAAACCTCTTCAGGATAATACAAGACACCTCCACTTCCTGTCTAGTTCTTAATTACCCTGTCAGGGTTTCTTTTGACTATAAATTATGTTGTACTAGGCCACAAATAAATAGTATTTGCAAGTAAGCTGCTTATAATTAAACATCGCTGTTATTTCTACAGTAAATTAATGGGGTGCAAGATGGATACTGCAAAACCAAGTGTCCATTTTCAGAGGAACTGTTATGCATCATCTATTGTATTTGTTGTATCTGCACAAAATCACTGAAGTTAGCAGATTTTACAGTAAAGATGTGCTCGGTGATATGATATGATGAAAGATTCAAAAGACCAGGTCACATTGAACAAACTATCAGATTTATTATAGCAATTTTCTGCATTGTTGTTTGAATTAAGGTGCGCAGGGACCTACATTTGCTGATGTCTGCATTAAGTAAGAGTGAGTTAGTGTGTTTGAGAGAGAGAGAGAGGGAAAGAATAGAGTAAAATGATAATGAAAAAGCAAAGTGGGACGGAATCAGTAAATTACCTCAGGGGAAATGGTGATAATATTTTCTCTGTGGACTCGACCTCCTATAAATTACACTTTGCATTTAATAAGCCTTTATCATGAACTTGCTACCTTCTATGCATTTACCTAATTAATCAGAGATGGCAGTGCAACGGCTAACTTGCTTTACTCTGTATCTTACTGTGGTAAAAAAAAAAGAAGAGATGATCTAGTTTCCTTTAATGAGAATTGATGGATATTTGTCTGCTTCGTGAATCCCTTTCTCTTTTGTTTTATCCCCCTCGTCCGCTGTCCCTACGAACCCAACTGCAAATCAGCCACTTCTATAAAAATGGCAAATGAGCCTGTGTGTTTGATTAATGGGCTTAATTTTCAGAGGATTTGACTCTGCTACGATAGTCCACTTCACCTCTAAAGCTTTCTGATGATTAGATTTAGACTGTGTCAAAAAGTCAAACAGCTTAGAGACAAGTGTCCCTGAACCCATCCCTCTACTGCAGTCACCTCCCTGACGCACTCCCTAACCATTAACAGCAACTTTATTCCCATATCTTACATCCTTGTTAAAGACTTTTGCCCTAGAAGATAAACGTTAAAGAGTTCTTTTTGCTAATGCACCGAACCACTCCCTGATAGCACACGTACATTGTGGACAGCGCAACTTTATATACGTGTCAACTGGTAGAGATAGCATTTACACCGATTTATATATCCACATGTACGCATGTGCTTTATGAATACAGCATGCAGTGCGTCACAAACAAGTCAAGACTATGAGGAACTGGAGTTGGAGTTTAATTGAATTTAATTGATGTATGATAACAGTTGTGTGTATAATGCATACTACGGATTAGTATGTGGCTCATCTGATAATATAATGAAACTGATTGTTTCAGCTCTAATTTTTACTGTTTGTAATTTGTACTGTTTGTAAAAGAACATTTCCAAATTGTGTCCAAATAATTCCAAATAAAAAGAGAAGATAGTTCCTTCATGAAGTACTGAATTCACTGGATCATCCAAAAATAAGTTAAATTAATATGTATCACGGTTTCCACAAAAATATTAAGTATCACAACTGTTGTAAACAAGAAGAAATGTTTCTTGAGCACCCATCAGCATATTAGAATAATTTCTGAAGAATCTTGTGACATTGAAAACTGGAATAATGGCTGAAGAAAATTCAGCTTTGCCATCACAGGAATAAATTACATTTAAAATGTGTTTTAATAATTTACAATATTACTGTTTTTACTGTATTTTTGATCAAATAAATGTATCCTTAGTGAGCCGAAGATACTTCTTTAATTAAAGTATTAAAAAAAATCTAAACCGGCAACCTATAATCTAGGCGATTTTTAGAAAATGTGCTCATCTGCAATATGTCACTCACTAAAATGTTTTCTTTTGGATGTCTTGAAGTTGCAGTTTTACCAGCAGTGTTTTATCTTATCATTAGTTTAAGTCTGCATTTACACAGAGGACCTGTTTTTGGAAGAGCACGAAAGAGCAGAAGAACGCTTCACTGGCACATCTCAAAATGAATTCCACTCAGCATAAAAGCCAACATCACTTCAATCTGGTCCAAGAAACACAGCAGAATTTGGCAGCCTTGTAAAAGTTTAATCGAGTAATCCCATAACCCAGTGGGTCAGTCCTTGTTATCTCTGCACACAAAGATGGCCACTGCATTGTTGAGTAAATGTTGTCTCTAATACTCTTACACAGTGACTTCTGATAGAAATCCTGTTAATATTACATGTGAAGCTGGGCTTTGATGATGTAGGACAAGCAAAAAACTAGGGCTTTCCCCAAGAGAATCCCAACGTTGCCTCAAGGGAGACTGCCTTCACTGTTTTCTCTCTTCTGCGCTTTGGAGTCAGATGACATCGCTGCCAGGAAACGTTTTTGTTCTCTGCGTTGTTTTTTTTTTTTTTTTTTTTTTTTTTTTTACACTGGTAACACAGCTTGTACATATTTTACAAAGAAAGAAAGAAAAAGACAAATATAGACTATTTCTATTTTCTTCACTGTCATAGCATGATCTCACTGTTTTCTTCACAAGAAATGTGCAAAAAGTCTACCTTTACGGGTACAACAGCTTGTCACCAGGACAGTACCTTTAAAATGACAACTTTGTACCTTATTTACCTGTAAAATGTGCATTTTATTACTTTAGAGTAGTAATATGTACCCCTATGGTACTAATATGAACTTCTTATGTACTGGAAAAATTTTATGATCAAATAAGTCATGGCAACATATTACATTACTTTAACTCATCAGACTAATTTAAGCAATTTCAACTTTTTTTTATAAGTTATATGATATTCAACTCGATTTTTATGTCAGTTTAATATACTGTAGTTAAAGTAGAATTAACTTATACAGCCAATTTGATTATACTTAAAAATTTAGGCAGCTTTAGAAAGTTTTTAAAAGTTGTCCTTTTAAGGGTACTGCAGTGACATTTTCCCCTAAAAGGTAAAATAGTTACACTTTAAGGTGTTACAGAGTAATTTAACAGTTAAGTACTAATTAATATTAATTAACAAGTGCTTATCATGGTGTTAGGATTAGGGTCAGTTGCTCTGAATAATTTTTTCTAATTACTGCAGTAAGTACATGTAACATGTAACAAAGACGCTCTAAAATAAAGTGTTACCGGTAAAGTGTTTGCACTTTCTAAGTGTGTATTTCTAAAAATCTTTAGAAGTAAAGCCAGGAAATTATGGCATATCCACACATTTTCCGTGAGATGACTCTCAGATATCTTCTCACACTTGGGAGCGACGGCGGATGCTCGCTTTGCTGATTGCTATTTAAAGTCGTCAGACCCTGAAGAACCATTTGTGGACAGACATTTAGAATTCAACTCATGAGCTTATGATAATGTCCCATCAGCAGAAGCAGATAGAAGTAAGGAACAAATAATTAATGAAATAAAAAGGACTGCTCCCATCACCAGATCACATATACACTGCAAGAATGTGGTGGATGCTTCAAAGTTTCTTTCCCCCAAGGGCCCGACTGGAGACGCAGATGTGTGCTGTTAGCCACGTGCCCTAATAATGGTAAATTGTCATTTCATTAGCTCTAATTACTAAAGACCATTAAGAGCAACGGGGTAGACACACTGTAACTAATTTTCAGAGCATGCTGTAGGTAATTCTTCAAGAAGATTCCTCATAGACTCTCTTGATGTCAGTGCACGAACGACAGAAAGAAAATTCTAAGAAAAAATTATTTGCAACACCTCCTATTGAGGCACCTGAAGGCCTTTCCAAATGGCATGGTGACAAAAACTTTCTAACGTGTCCAATATTTGGATGGCTACCGTGGAGAGGAAAAATACAGAACAAATTGTGAGTGTTAAGAGATTACTGTATTAGCTGGCGGTGAGGTGGCATACTTGCTATCCTGCAGTGTCAGAAATACTATGGAAGGCGGCCAGCAGGAAATGGACCTGTGTGCATGTGTTACAAATAGCGATATTCTGTTTTGTTGTGAATTGTAAATGTAGTTCCTACTTCTTACAATCAGCGTTGACGCCAGCACCCCAATAATAACCACTGCTCTTTGGTGAACCATTAACCTTTTGTTTGGTAGAGAGCAGAGCATTAATTCGTGTTCATGAAATGACTCTTAATCAATATCAGCCGCAGGAAATACCATGATCGCAATCAGCAGACGACATTCATTGTGGCAATCTATAAAACTGATCGCGTACACTGAGCTGTCGGCTTTGGAGAAGTCCCTCTAATATCAACATTTATGTTATATGAAGCAGGGTGTGTAATTGCTTACTTCAGTTTAATTAAACATACTTTTTAAACTGTTCCAAAAGTTTTTTAAAGGCAGGACAATCAATGCCATGTTATGACAACACCCACTTTGATTCATTCAGGCTACATATGTATGAAATAATCCCCCTGCTGGTAGTTGTAGCAGTTGATCTCAAAGGATTCTGCTATTGATTAACAATAAATAATTTTTCATCATCACTAGACTATAATGTACAATTAAGCAATTAAGAACAAGAGTACACAGGTTTACTGCTGAGTTGAAAATCAGATTGCGACTTGACCGTAGGCACTCATTGTTACATTTTTAGACACAATATACATTGCTAAAGCCAGCATCTATTTTCTTAATCCATGTTAATCGTTTGATGAACAATTATTATTATTATTTATTTATTAAGTAAGACAGGGTTTGGAAAAGGGTCCTGAAAACAGATGCATCACTCCATTTAAAATCAAATTTATGCTATAATGAGTGTCTCTTCACCACTGAACAAAGTGAAAAGAGCTTAGTCAGAGTAACAAGAGAAAGAGTAATGAGGTCTTGACTTTTTTAGATAATAGAGTGAAGTGGTGAGGTGACGCAGAATATGGAGCTGTACAGATGTAGGGAGGTAGCAGGTGGAGAAGAGAGAGGCAGAGAAATGCGCACAGAGGATCCTGTAGGAGGAAATAGAGATAGCCTTTAATTTGAGACCAATTGCACAGGGGAGATGGAGCATCATGCAGTAGACACTTGAGAATCGCCCATCTGCAAGGTAATAAATTCCATGCGTATTAGCATCCAGTTTCACCCACACTCTATATCTCTCACACAGGCACAGAGAATCGGGCCCCTAGGTACAAGCAGTCTCTTTATGGCTATGGGAAAACAGTGTGAACGAAAAACTGATTGTCGGGCTTAAAGAGCGCACAGGTTCGGCTGTGGAAAGGTACAGGCTGCTTTCATGCTTTCTTTATATGGCTGCCAGACACACACAACAAAGCTTACTTTGATTAGCTAATGTCTCCAAAAGGATGCTTGTGCCTCAGAAAGCTGATGTTTGAATTTGCATACACTGTCATGAAAGGCAATGTTTGCATTATTGTGCTTAAAATCTAATTTCCTGCATATTTCAAATTTATATATATATATTAGGGGTGCACCGATACCGATACCAGTATCGGTATCAGGCCGATACCAAGCTCGTGTACTTGTACTCGTACTCGTTAAAATACCCCCGATACCAAAGACCGATACCTCATGTGACATAACTGACAGAATTTTCCGAGCACAGAGACACCGGCAGTTTATTTAATTTGTATCTCTATAGTATTTGTTGTACTGTTTGTAATTTGTTTGTAAATTTCTTTTTATATAACAACAATTATATATATTGGTAATTATGCCCTTTGAAGGTTATTGGACACTGTGAATTTTTATTTTTTTTTAAGTTTGTGACAAGCACATAAAAAGTATTACTTTTTTCATTAGAGTAATAATAAAGAAGCTGTCCTACATTCATTAGTCTCACTATGTTGTGCTTGGAAAACTGCAACATCACTAAAAAAAATAAATAAATAAATAAAAAATAAATAAATTAAAAAAAAAAAAAAAAATATATATATATATATAATTTGTCAAACCAAAAATTATTCAGACACTAGATATAATTTTTTATATTTTTTTTACTAGTGGGTGCAGGACACTATTGTAACGTGCGAGGATGAGGATGAAGACGAATGTTCAAACACAATTTAATACAATAATCCAAACAGGAATCGGAACAGGCATCAGGGTAACACACACATGACTAGTACGAGACCGGACAGAATTCTCCATAGGTGTTCGATTGGGTTCAGATCAGGAGCCACTGAATCACTTTCACCCTGTTCTTCTTCAGAAATCCAACAGTGGCCTTAGATGTGTGTTTAGGATCATTGTCATGTTGGAAAAGTGCACGACGACCAAGGGCACGGAGTGATGGTAGCATCTTCTCTTTCAGTTTAGAGCAGTACATCTGTGAATTCATGATGCCATCAATGAAATGCAGCTCCCCGACACCAGCAGCTCTCATGCAGCCCCACATGAGGACACTGCCACCACCATGTTTCACTGTAGGCACCATGCATTTTTTTACAGTTTTGAAGCCATCAGTTCCAAAAACATTTATCTTGGTCTCATCACTCCAGAGTATAGAGTCCCAGTAGTCTTCATCTTTGTCAGCATGGGCCCTGGCATACTCTAGGCAGGCTTTTTTGTGCCTGGGCTTTAGGAGAGGCTTCTTTCGTGGACGGCACCCATGCATGCCATTCCTCTGCAGTGTACGCCGTATTGTGTCACGGGAAATAGTCATCCCAGTTCGGCTTTCTACTTCTTTAGATAACTGCAGTGAACTTGCATGCCGATTTTCTTCAACCCTTCTCATGAGAAGACGCTCCTGTCGAGGTGTTAACTTCCGTGGACGACCTGGACGTCTCTCTTTTTTTACATTTTTGTACCACTTTTGCTACAGTATTCTGACTGATAACTAAAGTTTTGCTGATCTTCTTGCAGCCTTCACCTTTCTGGTGTAAAGAAATTATTTTCTTTCTCAGGCCTTGTGACATTTCTCTTCCATGTGGTGCCATTGCTGACAGCATGAAATGGGAAGGGGTTTTAACACCCTTTTATAGTCAGCTGTCTGCTGGACACCTGTGTAATGAATAATTAGACTCACCTGTGGTTAAATTCTTGTTAAATTAGACATTTGTAGTCTAAAATTTAGCTTTGCTCCAGAGACTCTCAGTGGGGTGTACTCATTTTTGCATCATTCTAATTTGAGTAAAACTGAAAATTTTCTTCTCTAAATTATATTATTAACTTTACTTTCATGTTATAAGTTAAACAGATGTTATATAAAACTTAGTCTTGTCAGCATTTTGGAAATTGTTTTTGTGTTTATTGAGATATTGTTTAAAATGTTTGTGTACTCATTTACGCTGAGCACTGTATATACACAAGACAAGATATGGATAAGATATGAAAACCAGGTCTCGCAAAAACAAAACAAACAAACAAACAAACAACAACAAAAAAAAAACATATAGGCTACTGTATAGTTCCAATCAGCACAACACAGTGCAACAAATCAAGCATTCTGCGTTAGTTCAGGCAGGCCTTGTAGTCAAGCGCCGCTATCAGCTGATTCGCAAATTCCAACCCCACCCACATCAGCTGATCTGATTTCTATGGACTCAATTGGCAACTCTCAAATAAGGCGCATTACTTAAACGCAGCTTCCGTCTCTCTGCTGGCTTGGCTGCTTCCACTGCACGCTGCTTGCAATCAATCAAGATAAGTGAAACGGTCTTTTTATGCTATGTCTATCGTTTTCGTCTGGTCTGCTTTATCAGTTCATTATGAAGTAACAATACATGAGGTTTAATTCACATGTCAGTGAACAGTCTGTTTTAATACTCAGAGTGATTTACTACCAATATGAGATTTGCTTTTATTCAGAGAGACGAGTTTTGCTGAACTCTATAAAGGAAAGAGGCTTTTCGCTTTGTATTTGAATATCAAACAAAGCTACAGCAATCATAGATTTTGTACAGCAGAATGTATAACAAATTCAGACTGCATGTTAGCGAATATCACCAGCAATAGATCGCTAGCAGATTTTGCGGTTAAGTAGACGCTGTGTTTGCTTACTATTTGCACCTTATGATTAAATGCAAACAATGTATTCATCTATTTACATAGGAAGTACGCGAGCAGCTGCATTTTAGCGATTATATCTGGGCATATACAATTTCATAACTATGGGATGAACAGCGATTTATGATAATGATGTATTCATCAGCATATTGGTAGACTTCACTGCTGTCACGTAAGAATGATATTATTTCAACTTACCGAGTGTGCCCAGGCAATTCCTGCTATTCTCAATAAAGCAAGAGCACAGTTGATGCTGTAATCATATCATTTTGGCAAATGTTTTTACTGGTTCTTTGACTCAGGAGAGTGTTTCGTTTGCGGTCATCAGGTGTTCACTATATCAATCACAGTCGCTTACTGCTCAAACGCTGTGTTTTTGCTTTAAAACAGAAATAGTAGATTCATTGCATATGGACCGTAGTGATGGTATGGTTATACTGGGACTCCGAAGCTCTGACGCAGTTTTCAAAGCACATTGTATCACACCAAAGACTACAGATATAGAGACTTTGATCACACGCTGTGCCGCTGCTTGTATATAGAAATATTAATACCACGTGACTAATTGATTGATTGATTGATTGATTGACGTTTTGAAGCTTCGAATGTCATGCAGTATCGGAAGATCAGGACAGCTGGTGTAAAATTTTGAAAACTGGCACTTCACGAGCCGCCACATTAAAGGGAAATGCATTTATTTTTGTTTTTTAACAGAATATTTATTCAGACTTCCGAAATTTTGTTTGGTCACACGATTTTTCAAACCGTATAACTGCTGCAGTGATTTGTTAGATAAGGTGGAGAAAA
This sequence comes from Ctenopharyngodon idella, assembly GCF_019924925.1. NCBI lineage: Eukaryota > Metazoa > Chordata > Actinopteri > Cypriniformes > Xenocyprididae > Ctenopharyngodon > Ctenopharyngodon idella. The sequence continues at coordinate 34,764,599 of NC_067220.1, forward strand.
CAAGTCTGACCACAGATATTGCTTAATGTGCACTTCAAGTCAAGTCACCTTTATTTATATAGGGCTTTTTACCATGCAAATTGTGTCAAAACAGTGTTAACATGAAAACACTGCCTGCACAGCAGCTCTAGAATAAATTCATGTCATTTAAGTTCAGGTCATCTTAAGTAAGTTCATTGTGATAAAAGCTTCGAGTTGAGAAGCGTTTTTCGGCAAAATTTGATGAAAGCCTCAAACGCTTCAGAAAGCCTTGGTTTCCCATCACTAATTTTAACAGCTTATTGATGCAGCTGCACTTCCTTAGACCACTCGGGCTAAGATTAAGTGAAGGGGTCTTTGCATGCTCTCGCGGCCATATGTAACCATAAAATAAAGTGTTCATACTGCTGTGAGGACCGACAGTCGGTTGCACGCTGCGGGGTTTTGGAAGTGACATTTACATATACGTGAGATTCACTATCAAAATGCATGGATTGACATAACATTGCAATAGACAGAGATATGCCAAGTAGTAATGCATTAATGTTAACTCGGACTAATAGTAGGCCTATAATAGAATATTAGTTTCAGAAGCTGTTGCTTGCTCAATAGTATCTGCATTAGAGCACCCTCACTAAATTCTGGAAAACTTCTGGATTCCAGAACGGGGCTTGGTATTCACATCTAAACCTTTTCTTTTAATCTACATATCATCAAACAAAGCCTTGTTTGTTTTAGAAGGGTGTTTACAGTTTTGCATAGAGGAGTAAAATACAAGCATATAACAGTAGTGCTACATATTAAGTTTATGCAGCAGCAGCAAGCCATTTACGTAAAAAGAAAGAAAGAAAGAAATTACTGCGACTAAGCATAGTGGACATAAGAGATATTCGGTGATGGGCTTTCTCATGTATAGACATTTGCCCGGGGCTCAACTATTTTCAACGCCTTTTCCCAGTGGGCTGATATTTTCATTTAACCATGTGTTTCGGGCTGGTTTCAGCTGAATGAGTGTTAGACGCATGCCATCATCTGTCCAAATGACCTCCACATTTACAAATAGGAGTATAGAGAGTTTGTTGTGATTTTGTGCTTTAATGGTCAGTGGTTTGCTAGTGTATAGCAATGAGCTGCCATCTGTGCCTGCTAACACCTTGTCAACCGCTCTGTTGTAATTGAATCCCATTGTGATAGCTGTATTCTGTGGGGTAAACACTAGTCTAGAAACATTCTTCTTTGCAACAATGAGGAAACCATTCATATTAATAAAGGACTCTCTTCAGTCCAGATTACAAACAGATTTGAAGTTGCCTTATTGGTTCAGTCATGGTTAAATTCATATTTCAGGCTGCTCACATTCCATGCTTAAACAACCAATTGCTGATTCTCTGTCTCGGTTTGAATTTCAGAAATTCCACCTCCTGTGTCTAGATGCAGTACCATCAGCCTGGTCTGCCCCTCTTTCAGCCAAACTGTTCTAGACTAGATATGACCCTTCAACATTATTTGCACTCTGCAGCTCACTACATGCGTAGTCGTCTAGCCAAATCTACCTTTAAAAAATGTATGACTGCTTGGTCTCACTTCAGTTCTTCTGTGCCACTTTCTCCATAGCTGTAATGCCTTCAACCAAAAGTATGGTCACCTGCGCTGCCTGAATCCATCCACCATCAGTGTACTAGGAAATCCATCTATTTGTTTCCTGCTAACGGGCTTTAAAGAGAGAAACCTCAAGTCAATGATCAGCTTTTCCCTTTTGCTCACGGTTTTCTCAGAGGTGGCGAGTTTTCCACACGCACAGATTCTTTTAATCTGTCACATGACCTCACAATTTCTGATGTATCAAATTATTCACACCACTTCATATTTCTAAATCACTCTAAAACTGATAGGAACAAGAAAGGAACAGTTGTTTTTATCTTTGAATCTAACTCTGCTTTTATCCTCTGTCATCTATGTTAGGCTACCTGAGGAGCCGTCCACAAGCTGGTCAGCAGGACACATTATTTGCCACGGAGGAGGGAAAGCCCATGTCCAGGGCCTGGTTTGCCTCCCATCTACGCCCTCTCTGCAATGCTACGAGCTTCCCCAGAGCTTCCTTCCATTCACTGTGCTATGTGCTGCTACAACTGCAGCTTCCTCCACTCCTGTTTCTACATTGAAGGCCATGGGGCGATGGTCTTCAGCTGCTTATGAACGTTACCTCCGGCCAATGCTTGAGCCACCCTTGAGAAAAGCAATGAGTGCTGCTCCCTGATCCATGGCTTGAAAATAAATATTATGGCTTCAATAGCTGTTGGGCCTATTTACATTTAAATACTGTAAATTTGACCGCAGATGCGTGATGACACTGCGTGTGCTTGCCGCGTGTCCACTGGCAAGGAGCAGAGCAAGCATTTTCAATTAATTTCTTTGAAGTTGAGCGTGAAGTTCAGAAAAGCTGAGGCAAATTACATTCACAGGATTCATTGCACAGGGTATGAGAGAGTTGTGAGAAATGCATGCTTTGCTTGATGTTTACACTTGCTGTTTGTGGTCTCACCCGTCGGTAGGCCTATTTTCTTTACAAATGCTCTACGAAGGCATCATTTATGTTTTTTGGAATGCTGTGGGCTTATATATAAAATATGAAATTCACTGACGGAAGGCTGTTTTCGATTTCAAATTCTCACGTGCGCTTTGGGAAGAACGCTCACGCATGTGACTAGTGCTTAAATGTATTTTCTTCTCAAAATGCTATTGATGCAAAATTAAAAAAAAAAAAAAAAACTATTTCAATCATTAGCTTTTGCTACATTCCTCATGCTAGCTTCACATAGATCGATTGGCTCTTAAATTCAGTAAGATTAGCTTTTTGAAATGCTCATTTTGGTTCCTCTGCTGGCTCTTCGATTTAGCAGGGAGAGCCAGGGAGGACAGCCTTGTATGGTCTGTTTGGGGGGGATTTTGTGCTGCTCTCCCTGATTATAAAATGGGAGGTAGTCCCCAGAAGCTGCTGCTGTTCCCTGTCTTAACTTATCATGGAGCTCATGTAAAGGACAGGGAATTTAGAACAGAGCCATACCCCGCCTATTCAATATTTATTTCTATCGTTAGCTCTAGCTTCATTTCTCGCTCTAGCTTCATTTCTCATACTAGCTTCACGTAGCTTGATTTGTTCTTTTACAATTATTGTTGCATTGGCTTCCTGAAATGCACATCTGGATCCTCGGCTGGCTCTTCGATTTAGCAGGAAGAGCCAGGGAGGATTGCCTGGTATGGTCTGTTTGGGGGGGATTTTGTGCTGCTCTTCCAGTTAAAAATGGGAGGTTGTCCCCAGAAGCTGCTGCTGTTCCAGGTCTTAGCTTTCATGGAGCTCATGAAAAGGATGGGGAATTTAGAACAGAGCCATACCGCCAAATGTAACTTCATCAAAATATGCCAATAAAAATTGACTAAAAAGTTTGTCTGTGGTAATTTTTGACTTAAGTGGTCCTGACTGAAATCAAGCATTCTGCGTTAGTTCAGGCAGGCCTCGTAGTCAAGCTCCGCTATCAGCTGATTCGCAAGTTCCAACCCCACCCATATCAGCTGATCTGATTTCTATGGACTCAATTGGGAACTCTCAAATAAGGCACATTACTTAAACGCAGCTTCCGTCTCTGCCTGCTTGGCTGCTTCCACTGCACGCTGTTTGCAACCCACCTCCTCCCCCATCTCCTCCTTAAACTTGTGTTTAACTTACTCAGTGTCATTCTGTTGTCATTGATGCATGCTCTGTTCTCAATAGGGGATTTTGTGCTGCTCTCCCAGTTAAAAAATGGGAAGTTGTCCCCAGAAGCTGCTGCTGTTCCCGGTCTTAGCTTTCATGGAGCTCATGAAAAGGATGGGGAATTTAGAACAGAGCCATACTGCCAAATGTAACTTCAGCAAAATATGCCAATAAAAAATTGACTAAAAAGTTTGTCTCTGGTAATTTTTGACTTAAGTGGTCCTGACTGAAATTCAAAACTTGCACTGACAACCAAAGTGAAAAGTTGTGGCACACCTTGACAAGGTGTTGACAAGAAGAGCAAACATACATTTAACAGAGAACTACTAGTATTTGACAATCATCAAATAACTTCTCTCACAGACCCTGCACATAGAGTATATTAAACTATTCAAGCATGTATATATTTTACATGCTACACTGCAGGTTAGTCTCCATTCACACCCTGACAAGCCCTTATCATCAGGAACAATCAGAACGTACTGTCAAATTGCATACTTAATCAGAGATGGATGGGGGCTGATGGACAAAATACCTTTCTTGAAATGAAAAAGGTTTGAAATCCCTGTAATACAGAACAGAAATTCCCCACTGTTCCCTCACACTGACATCTGCGGCATTAGATGTCCTCCTCTGTCCTCTTTTCGCCTGGCTGACCACCCGCAGGGGAATGGCCAGCTAAGCGGCATTTACAGTGTTTTCAATTGGATATGATAAGCTAATTCCACAAGCTGGCATTCTGATTCCCTCTAATGTTATTTTTCTTTCTTTTTAACATGGCTAGCCTGGCCCCGAGCAATAAAAGTTGAAATTGGACAGCTTTAGATTGTCCGATTGCCTGAGATATTCAATTACCGGAGATTAACCCGTGCAAACAAGTGCATCTGGCGCCATCTCTGATCTCACAAAAGTCTGTCTAAGGCAAGAGGCTACAGACTGAGTAACTGTCATATGGAGGGAGAAAAAATGGCTATAGCAACTTCCCTGTTGCTCAAAAAATTACTTCCTGAGATAATTTGTTCCACAGCAGGTACTTTACTTATGTTAATGATAAATGTTTCACCTTCGCTCAAACCAGTGACACCATAAGGGAGTTTTGAAGCCGGGATGGACTGCTTATGATGTCATGACATAGTGATGCCTTATCTCATAAATATTAATTAGATTAACCTTACTGAACTGCCCTGCACATAAACTAATTAATATTTATAAGCTGTAGCCATATAGAAATGGTAAAAACGCATCCTATGCAGATTTGCTTTAGTTTTAACGTCTTACAGATATACAACACCAACTTAGGGGAGCAAAGTCAGGTCAACTTTACATTGTTTTAAATAAATAAATAAATACATACATGTAAGCACATATATACAGGCTTACATCTCACAGATATATTGATTTGGAGATTGTATCTGTCAAAACAATGTCAATAATGTACTAACATTATAAACAGAAATATATGGTGCAACATTGCTGGAACAGTTGCACTGGCAATAACAGTTCTTTTCTACATAAAAGTTCAATCTCCTTCTGTTTGTGCAAGATATTTTTTAAAGAATTCAAATAAAATGCACAAACTAACTATTCACTTTTTATTTGAAAACATAATCATTCCTGAATGATTGTTTCCAAATACCTTTCAGAATGCACAAACTATTAATCAAAGTTTGTTTTGTCATGTTGCCTATCTACAAAATGAAGAGTACATGCTTTCATTTATTTCCAGCAAGTACAACATGTCTGAAAAACTTGAAAATTCATTACTGCGGATTCCTTATTAAGAAGATTTATTATAGTGAGCAGCATACCAAGAAAGATACATTTACAACTCAAATGGTCCATTGTTTGACAAATGTAGTTTTTGCTGACCAGCTTTAGAATCATCAGAAATATCAGTCAGTCAGCATATGCATTCTTAATTTATCAGTTGAGGATTAGATGAGCACCATCAATCCTGGTATTGACACTTTAAACAGCATTGACCTGCTATAAGGATATGGCTCCAATTGATACCTGCTATAAAGTGGCTCATAAAATGGCTCCTTGTAACTCTAACCGCAAATTATCCAATGATCCAATCAGGCAATTGATTCGCTCCTGCCTGTCCATGTCTTAATCACCTTTAGACATACATTAGCACAAGCAAAATCAGTCATGACTGTGGCAGTTTGCTTAGTTAAAGCAGAGTTGTCCATAGTCATACTGAAATATCACGTTCAGCATTTGCAAATTGTAAACTTTTAACAAATATTGACTATACTATTCATGAATTCTATACTATTCATGAACAACAATAAAAAAAGTTTTGTAAGTTGATAGGGGACATTGGGCAGCCTTGCAATACAGGTGTATAACACCATGATGTGGGTGTATGTGATGACAAATGGTCCATGCAGAGGGAGAAATCTGAAAGTAATGCCTCCCAGGGAAAAGGTGAGGGAGGGAGAGCTGATCTATCCGTCCGGAGCTCCTCCCAAATGTGGAGACGCCTCTGCGTTAGATTTCCTCAGAGGCCAATAACTCTGCTTGAAAAGGGATTACGCCAGTCCAAAGGTCTGGGTCACCACAAATAGACTTGTTCCAATAGCCATCTATCGTGTTCAGCACACCATTTAATGCAGCATGGCCCCCCTTTCTGCGGAATAATATTTACTGCCTGCAGCAGTGCGTTTGGAATCATGAAGGCCTGAAGGCCGATTCAATATTGGTTACATTCGGGTCGATATTTATTCTGCATAATCGTTAGAGAAGGCAACTTTCCACCCTTCATCTCATCAGGAAGGTCAGTGCTTTAAATTCCAGTCTATGCGACTTCATGAGCTGGAGTGGCACTTAAAGTCACACTCTACAAGAGATACGGGTGCTGTTTGCCCTGAATATAAAGGAAGGGGAACTGCTCCAGATTAGGGTGACCTGAAAAGACCTGAGCTATGTTGGTAAGGTGACTCGCAAAACAGAAGACAATGGTCTTTCATTCCATGAAACAAAAAATCTCTAAAATTAGGTTGATTTTAATATTTGGACACTTACTGGGTTAGTAGATGCATAAAATCTGGAAAGTTCAGTTGGGACTTTATTCAGGGTCTTTCAGCACTCAAGGGCAAGAAGTCCAAACTACCCAAAGTTAATTTTCTTCCTCAAGGAGAAAAACACACCTACACACACACACCTACAGAAACTCAACAAAAATCGATAAACCTCAATAACTGACCCTATACAGTCTCAAGAAAATGGCCACAATGATTTCCTGTAAATAAAAAAAAGTGAATTTCCATTACCACTTGTTTTTTGTGTCTGTCGATGTTTTTCTACCTCAAGATACTACTAGTAAATTATCTATTCTTTTCAGATAGCAATAATTTAACACATCTATGTTTTACATTAATCGAATTTCAATTAATTTGTTTTAATTAAATGAATATGAATTAAATATGCAAAGGATTATCAAAGTCATTTAGGCACTAATTGGAACAAAGCACTTTTTACAAAACTCAATGTCTGTACAATCAAGACTCTTAGAAATTACATAGCACATTAGAATTTAAGCAGCGCTTTTGTTAGTTAACACTGCTGCTTGGCACCTCCAATAAATAACTGCAGCACATTTTAGATACAGCTGCAAGAATTCTATTCTAAAGCTCCTTTTATAATGAACATAAAAAAGCAAGGAATTCTCCACAGAGATATGGGGATCAAAACAAGACAATAGTAATGATGCATTCGGATAGTAATGAAAAATGCAAACACAAAATTAAAAATAAAAGATGACAAAGAAAACACAAAGCGGGGCATAAAAGGAGCGATCCATAAAAGATAATATTCAAATGTATGCAAACAAAAACTTTACAGGAGGATAAAATGTTATCATGGGAGAGAGTACAAACAGATTACAGATAAAACAAGGGATGTTGAGATGTCAAATTAATGAGGAAAAGCACAACTGTGTGTGGAGTCGTCCTCAGGGGACGACGTTGGGGAGTTTTGTTCCCAAGACCTGAGCGTAGAGACCTTTTGAAGCCCAGGCTGAAAGCTCTTTCTATAGGATAGGATCCCTAGTGAGCCAGCTAGCTAAAAAAGTAGGTTATGGAGATTTAAGCACATACAGATGCAGGTCAGGACTGCTCAGCAGGTATTCCTTTCTTTATTATGAAGACACAAAGACACTTGTCACTATTCACAACACTAAAAACTCACAGGGAGGAATTATGTAACCTGCAATTTACAGAACATTTGCAGAATCACTGGAGGTTAAGTATCTTGCTGAAGAGCTTAATTTGGTAACTGACCAATTTGGCTACAATCATCCCAATAGACAACACTGTATTGGTCAACAGATTAAAAACTGCAATTGCTGAAGAACATGGGATGCAGAAAAACGTGTACCGTCCTCAAAAGTTGTAAAGGACAGGAAGCGATTGGCTGAACATGAACCCAGTGTGAGATCAGGATGCGAGTTTACAGAGAAAGAAAGATGAACAGAACAAGAAAACAAGTTTGTTGTGGAAACTTTGGAGAAAAGGCTCAATGATATAGAACATGATTCTAATTTTCAAGGGTGTGCTGGCGGCCGAGAGCCAGAATGATGAGCCAAAGTAGCTCCACTATTTGAAATGTGATGGACTATGACATCCTTGCATTATCCACCTTCCCATCAGCCTTTCTTACCTCTATAAAGCGTACATGTATTCTTCATCTTGGCTAGAATGGGACTCTCTATAACCTGTGTTTCAATGATTAAAAGCATGTGAATGTTTTGATCAGCACAGTTAAGGCATGGTGAAGGGACTGTTAATAAGCGCAAGAGAATTATGGGAAGGACATCAATTAAAGAATGTGTAAAAGTCAGATTGCAGTAGCGGGTACAGTTATTTGATGATGCATGAATCCTCTGGTGATGAGGGGCAGGCGAAGAACTGACTTTGATTACAATCCACTGTCGGCCAGATGCTCAAAAGTTGGCCTTCATCATTAATCTGAGACTTTGCGTTTCTTTCTTATAATGGCGACAGTCATCATATAATGGTGACATTCTCAATTATCTTCTGAGAGTATTGGCAATCTTTGGATATTATCACTTGTGTGAATAATGCAAAACAGAGTGAAAAACAGGTATTCCTGCTTAGCTATCCAGTGCTTAATGCTAATCATCCCTCATCAGTTAGAGAGATGATTTTTGTTTGTCGTGCTGTGATGTCACAGGTGGTAAGACGGAGAGGGAACGGAAAATGAGAGAGCGAAGCCCCAGTCCCCTCGTTTTATTAACACAAGTCCATTCTCTAATGCAATCTCTGCTAATTAAGGTCACCATACCCACATCATAAATATTTCTCTACACCCACACACAAGGTCTGTTAGCTGCGGCAGCATTGCCTTGGGCTTGGAAACGATCTCTTTCTTTCTCCCATTCTCTTTCATTCTACTTCTATTTCAAGGCCAAGAGAAGAATACATCTGGTAATTAGCAGGGTTTTTCACTTTGTGTCAGGAGGAGGCAGATGGGAGGAAACTATTTCCATTGCTCACACACTGACCACTAAATGACAATGTTGACTTCCTAAAACAGACCCCTATGTGATAAAAATATCATGTAACATAGCAACTGTTAAATGATAATGTACCACAGTCACATAAGAGTATCGATCGTGACCTGTGACCTTTAGGGCTTTGAGACTAACCCGAAGGGGTGCTAGTGAATGGCAGCATTGACATTTAACTTGTTTTCCAGCGAAAGGGTAAATTCACACATTATATTTGCAGATTTTGTTTTAGATTGCTTTTAAGTAAAAGGGTCACTCTGTGAAATCTGTGAAGCCACGGCACAATTCTGAAAAACTCTGTGAATTGACTGAGTTTGTGATCTTTTTGGAATCTTTCTCTTTTCTAATTACATTAACCCCTTCACGCATAAGTGAGTTTTTTTAAGGCAACCGTTATTTTAGAACGTTTACCCTTATTGTTTCCATGGCGACACATCATGCTTGTCATGTGGCTGAAAACACTGCATAGTTGTGACATATGACAAGCGCTGAGCGCGTCCGTCTCGCAGCCAAAGCGCGAAGCACAGTTTGAATCTGGCAGTTATGTGACATCACAGGGGCATTATGTACTTTCAGGGGCACAGAAATAAAAATCTCATGTGGGACCATACTGCTCAAAAGGTTAAATGAGAACTTTTAAAATTAAACATGAAATCAGAATTTACCAATGCACTTTTTCAATGCACATACCATCTTATTGTCTTATTGTGCAAAATTAATACAAAAAGGTTAGCTTTGTCACTTGTTGTTGTCTTTATTATCTTTTATCAAAAGGAAAACAACTATTCTTTATATGTACTGTAAATCTGTAAATGTATAAAAAAATAATTCTTGCCCTAAACTCCAGTAGCCCATTTCAAAACATCAGATAATGGAAGTAAAATGGGATGAAAACAGTGTTTCATGTTAACCTCAAGAAACAAAACTGAAACAAACCACAATGTTAAAAGCACAACACAATCACAGTCTGTCCTTTTTTGCCCTACGAATGGCCTACAAATAGCTTAAGTGGACAGTTCACTCAAAAGCCACTTATTATTTACTCACCCTCATGTTGTTCCAAATCTATGCATTTTCTTCTTTGTGACACACAAAAGATATTTTGAACAATGTTTCATATGTTTTTGTCCATATAATGAAATTCAATGTCCAAAACAACATTGGGGCCCATTATTTTTCATTTTCAAAATATCTTCTTTTGTGTTCCACAGAAAGAAAAGCAGGTTTGGAAAAACATGATGGTTGAATCATCCCTTTAAGCTCTTTCTGCACATTTAACTGGGATAGGAGAAGATTGCTGAGTATTTTCTCTTTAAAACTGCAGTGAACCAAAGACAGTCTCAAAAATGTGGTTTGAAATTGCCGGTGTTTCTTACATCACAAATTACCTAACCAATCACGTCAATGTGCGGGGCGGGCTTTAGCATATCATTTACTATGCTCTTAAGCAGGGGAGTCTCAAGAGAAGCCAGGTTATCCTGGTATATTTTTCTGTTGATATGAAAAATCGAGTACATTTAGCAATATAGATTATGTATATGATGTATATTATGATGTTATGATGAACTATATACCTTTCTCCACAGACATTCTAAGTTGTTCAAAGCATTTCAAAGGATACTCATTTTTAGAAGGCAGACTGAGATAGCGAACAGGAACACTGTTTGTGTAACATGAGCAACACATTATTAGGTATTTGATAACGAAGTCATGCTAAAAGGCTAATCATATTAATTACCGTTATGTGTCCGACGTTGTAAAGAGCAATACATAAAACGCATTACCATTCTGATACATCAACTTTGT